>NC_034431.1:1668295-1768191 GCF_002078875.1 Numida meleagris | reverse complement strand
CTCTGCTCCTCCTCCGCCTCCCTCCGCCATGGCCCGGCCAGCGCCGAGATAGGGGCTCGGCCTCCCGCACCCGCCGGGCCCAGCGACCGCAGGTAAGGGCGGAGCGGCCGGGCCCGGGGCGGCCCTGAGGGGACAGCGTGTGCGTGCGGGGGGAGGAGGGGGGGGCGGTGCCGGGCGCCCTCTGGGCCGGACCCCTTCTGCCGGTGGGAGCCTCGGGGCCTTCTCTGGGCGGGGGCCGTGCGGTGCCGGCCGCCCGCGGCCTTTTGTCGTACCGCCCCTCGGTTCCCCCCCGTCGCTGCCCATCTGCCGGGGGCCGCGACCCGCGGGGGGTGCGGGGCTGCGCGGGGCTCATCTGCGCGCTGCGCCTCGGCCGTGCCGTGCGTGCCGCGTGATATGGGGTCTGATCCGCCGCGTATCGACGTAAACATTGGCACATGGGGATGCTGAGGGGAGCGGTGGTGCTTTTGGCTTGCCACAGCCTGTCGTCTCTTACGTAGGCACATCTAGAGCCGGGGTCCTGCTGCCTTCCGAAGCCCGCTGTGCTTTTTGCCGTGCATGGGTGTGCTGGGCCAGCGCAGCCCATGAAGCACAGCTGCCCTAGGAGGCTTTGTCCTGTCTCCAAGAACCTCTGAGTTCTTCCACCCCAATAGAGGAGCACGCATCTTCCTGCAGAGGCTTTTGCCTCCTGTGAGGCAGCTCCTCCATCCCCCTGTGCTGTGGGGTTACCCGCTGATGAGGGGCAGTCTGTTGCTAGGCCTTCTACAATGGTTATCCCACTGACTGTCTGCTAAGAGCTGGTTATCTCATTGACCAAGATCTGGCACACCTCGCACACGTTTGCACGCCGTGATGTTTTGCCCCCAGCCTTAGGGATGCAGGCGTTTCTCCTGCGTGCTCCCAGGGAGGAGGTTTCTGCTGTTTGTCTTTTGGTGGCCCATCTGTTCCCGTAGACACCTCACAGCACCTGCTGTGCCTGCTCCCATGTGCAGTGCTGCTTGCTGTGCCTGTTGTCACCCCGCTGTGCCCTGCAATTTGTGGGTGCCTCGGGGTTGCCTCTCTACTTGGGGAGCACACATACTACTTCCAAGCATCTGCAGATCTCAAGTTGGAAATCGCTGGTCTAAAATGCACTGGATTTCTCTTTTCTAGTCCTACAGGTAATTTGGAAGTCTCCTGATTTTTGTCTGCCTCTTGTTCCCCTCCGGCCCAGAATCTTTCTCACGTGCTTCCAGAAGTCTCTAGCTGTCACTCTTTTCCTCACATGAAGCCCTAGGTTTGCTGTATTATCATGTGGGAAATTTCTCAGCTTTCCCACTTACATGTTTGCCCCTGTGCTCTCTCTGTTCTTTTCTCCTGGCTTCTATTTAGGTGGCGGTCACCCAGCCCACCTGCTGAGTTGACCCCTGGTTTCTAGCTGCAAGCTGTTGTACACGGAGGGACATGGTACTGCTCCGTGAACCCTGCAAGGTGATACTGGGTGAGAATGGCTGGCTGTCACAGGCTGGTGTCCCAGAGTCTCGTGGGACATTTCAGATGTGCTCTTCTTCTGCCGTTGAGCTCTCCTGTTGCATCTTGATATCCATGTGTAATGCAGATCCAAGGCGTGATGCGCCTGGAGATGTTGCCTAAGTGAATCTATTTAAGATACAGCTGAACAAGTGTTAGCCTGCTAGCTTGCATATAGCTCTACCAGTATAAATACTTCCATTGATGTAAAGCTGTTTATACCAGAAACCTAGTTATAATACTGTAAGTGTGTCTCCCTGGGGACTTCTTCTGTTTAAACAGCTGGTTTTAATCTGAAACTTTAATTGGTGTGAACACTCCAAGCGATCCCTTTCCAGGGGAAGGGAATTTCCAGCCCTTGCTTTTTGTCTCCCCAGGTGGATGCTCATTGCATGGATGCTAACTTGTGAGGTGGAGGGAAGGATCGTTCTTGCTTTCCCACGCAGAAGGTTTTGCACTGTTGTGTTTTTTTGTTGTTGTTGTTCTTGTTTTTTAACAGGGTGAGAGAATTCCTCTTTTTCTGAATGTCAAGCTTAGGGGGAGGAGTGTCTTCGTGTATTTCTTCTGCAGTACGTAAGAGAAGTAGTTAGCAAGTGAAACTGAACCCTTGCCATGTTTTTTTGCAACAGAAGGTTAATCATAAACTGGCAACTTTTGAAAGGGTGATTTCTTTCTGGGGTGTCTGTAGCAAATGTCTGCTGTGCTAAGCGTCTGGTGAGCTGTTTGCTAGGAGGGCAAAAGAAAATACAGCTTCCCCTGTGTGTGGAGTTGAACAAGCGTCCAAACGTTATTTCTGGAGGCTTTTTATGTTTGTGTCCTTCACCTGAATGGATGTGTGATGCTTGCTGGAAGGTGGATGGTGCTTGTGTGATCTCACATGTCCCTGACAGAGAGGAGGCCTTGGGTCCTTTGCACTGGTGTTGGTTACTGCACCTGTAGCATTTTGCTGCTGGAGTCTGTTGCATGTGTAAACTTACTTTTTGATGATCTTTGAGAACATTTGAGTAAATTTCTACAAGAAGATGCGGTGATAAATGCAACAGCTCTTGAAGGCGTTGTAGTTCACTAGCTTAAAGGAGAAGAAAACCAAACCGTGACAGATCAGCGAGTGATGCTTTTGCTGCTGCTATGTGACGAGGAAGGAGATGTCCCTTGACGTAGAAGGGATTGTCTGTTGACATACTTCTATCTTGCCTGGTTGTAAGTAGGTTATTCCTGTTCAAATTATGCAACTGTGCAGACAGCCAGACTTCAGGAATTCCAAATACTTCAATGTGTCAAGTGCTGACTTCTAAATTAAATGCTACGGTTGCAGAGCTGTTCACAGTCTGTCGCTTGAATTATGACATCAGTCTTGGAATTGTGTCTTGCTGAAAGGGGGCAGCAATTTAATTACTTCTCTCTTTGAAAAAGTGTTCAGGAGTTAAACTAGATGGGAGATGTGCCTCCTGTGGCACTCTTTCGATAGCGGATGATTACTATTTTGGCAGTTTTAAGCAGGAAAATACTGGAAATGTTGGTTTACATAGAAAATGTAAGGCAACTCCTTACTGCCTTGGTGGATGCTGCCGTTACTTTTAAAGCTGCAGTTTTTAGCTAATAGATCCAATTAAATAGTTGTGTGCTTACTGCCATGTAAACATGGGAGTCCATTACTCTCAACTTGCTTTGGAGCTCAAATTGATTCTTCTGATGGTTTCACAGGATGAAAACAAATGTCTGTGGAAGGTGCACAAATGAAATGGTGGTGGCAGGGAATGAACTGCAACCTGCTAAAATGGCATTCACATGTGGTGGTGGAAAGGGGCGTGAGTTGCAAAGGCTGGGAATTTCATTTAATTCTCTCCTATTTAATTAACTTAAGGAAGTGACTTAAACTATGCATTATTTGCAGATAGTGTGTTTTTATTATATTCCAGTTTAGAGCTGGGGAAATAATTATTTCACATGAACACGTTTATCACAACATGTGAACGATGGGATAATAAGGTCTGCAGAGTATGTGTCGAGCTTGGCATGAGCTCTGTGACAGTGGCCAGAAGTAAATCATTAGGGGAAAGAAGCAGAGCAGGCAGATGACGTATTGATGGCTCCTGGGGTGTCTGCCAGCAGCCGGGGCTCAGGGATGGCCTGAGCCAGAGGGGGGTGCAGGCAGTCGTGGGTAGCGACGCCTGATGCATTCGTCATCTGTGGATTTGCCTAAACCTTTATACCTTATAAACAGTTTATACCTTTAGCTTCTACACGATGCTGTGCAACAAATTCCACAACTTGTACGAAAATATTTCCTGTTGTTTTTTTTATAACCTCAACGTGTGGTCATTTCATCGAGCGCCTCCTAGTTTTTGCAGCACGAGAAAGAATAAAGAATCTCTATTTTTCCAGTAGCTTTTTCATTTGCACTTGTATGGATGTGCGTTCTGTTTTCTTTGGGTTTTGTGTTGTTTTTTTCCCTTTCCAAGCTGGATTGTCCCAGACTTTAGTACATCTGTCTGCAGAGACTGTTCTACATTGCTTTTTTTGAGGTCTGTTATGTTCTTCAGAGGTGATTTGACCACAGTATTTGCCTGCTTTACCCAAGAAGGTTGAATAAAGGCCTTTTGTTCCAGAGCAGTAAGACATTTTTTCTAATAAAGGGACACTTTCTAGCTCATCTATGATGACATTGTAAGCACCTACTACATGTAGTATTCTATGGTCAAAAATACAAATGAACTTAGTAATTGTATTGAGAGTTATTTTACTAGAAATAGAGATATCAAAGAAGAGCTTGGTTTATATAGACTTAGCTACAGTTGGTTGCTTGTTATTGTGTTTGAATATCACCAAGAACATAGAGCAACTCAATTTATGGTGGGTATGTCCCAGAGCTGAGTCCTTCAGTAGGCTGTGGAAGGCATGTCCAACAGAGACCCAGGAGCTTTGGAGATGTCTGGTGGGTTCAGGTGTGACATAGTCCTGTGTTAGGAACTGGAAATTGCAGAGTGCTGTAGCTCTCCAGGTCTAAGAGTTCCCACAGTTTTCTTTCAGTAGCTTTTCTTTTTCGGTACTGCGTAAATACCCGTGTTAAGGATGACCTTCTCCAAGAAGTTTGTGAAATGCTAGTAAAATGCTGCAGACTTGGGGGGGGGGGGGGGGGAACACACAACATTGTCTTTATTCCCAGCCTGAGCCATGCATTTGGTTCTCCCAGTCCAGGATTGGCCATACAAGGTAAGAAAGTGAGAGAGCTTGCATTGTTGCGATAGCTGATTTGTGGATAAATGCAAGGATTTTCAGTTTTGGGGGCCAGGAAGAACTCCTTTCAGGCATTTAATTTTACCTGCATAATTGAGTCATTAGGAAAATAAAAAGTACGCATAGTGCTAGAAGAGTGATGACACAATCACATTCCTGCCTTGCTTAAACTTGCTCAGGATTCTTCATAGCCACTTCCGCGGAAAGGTGGCTCTTGGTTTCTGAGTCTGGGCACCCCGACGGGCTGGCCGTGCTCCATGCTGTCTGCATCAGCGATGCCTTTTGCTTCTTCAGATGATCTGTGGCGTGGTGAGGTTGGCTGTGATGCGTGACTTCACCTCCCCTTTGCTCCTTACACAGGCTTTCCATGGTGCTGCTTGTCAGTGCAGGCTTCTCCTACTGCTGCTGTTCACAGGGCTAGCGTGCTTCGGGGAGGTGGGATGCTTGCTGTTCATCTGTTGTAGTTACTCTGCATTTCATTAAGGTGTAACGCTTCCTTGCTAATCTGAAATAAAAGCCAGAGAAGGAAAGCTGTCATTTATTGTAATAAAACTGAATCCTTGAAACAACAACTCAGTTGACAGGTAAGCTTTGTGCGGAACTAGTTAAAACTAGCACTTAGCCAAATTTGGCTGTCATAAACCTAATGATTGTGATATGCAGTTACAGTCTTTTGTTTCTGTAAAGGGAGGTTTGTCACTTCCAAGTGACAAAAATTAAAGCCTTGCACACAGCAAAGTAGGAGATGCTGCTTGGGGTGACAGCAGGGGGCGGGGAAGGAGGAACTCTTCCGCTGCCAAAATTCTGTTGCTGTCAGCAGCTCTCGGGGCGTAATGTGCCCAGTTAGGCCCCGTTTTGTCTTGGGGGAAACAAAGAAGTGGTTTATTTTCCACGTGTGGCTTTCACTGTGACATCGGTCAGTGATCTCTGCAGTTGACTCCCTTCTGTCTGGAAACATGCCTCGTGTGCCCTTTTCTCTCTTCAAAGACAAGCAGTTAGACTTGGCCAGGCTCTGTAAATAGGCGTACACGTGCGTGAGGAAGCACAGAGATCTGTATTTTTCCTTTTGACTCTTTCATGGATCTAATGCAGTAGCGTTACCAAGAAAACCTTCAGCTGTAGTAGGACATCTTGGCATGCAGACACGCAAAACAGGCCATATTTCTTCCTGTTTCTTTCATGTGGTTCCCCCAAAAAGGGCTTGGAAATTTTTGCTTTTGTTAGTAATTTGGGAGGGAGACTCGCTAAGTAGGCTTTGATGTGCGTTTTTCAGAAGTTTGTTGATAATGCTTGCAGAGCTTCTGAAAGCAGACTGAAGTGCTATAGGTAGCCATGGCAGAACAAGAAAAAATAGCTTTCTGGTATTAAACTAGAATGTTGCTGCCTTGTGACAAAAGTGCTTTATGGATATTTTTTGGCAGTTTGCAGTACTTAAAAAAAAAATAGTTTAACTTGTGTTTTTTGATATGTTAGCACGTCTTAGTCCTACAGGTTGAAAGAACTGTTTAAACCAGTACTTCCTGCCCAATGTGCTCAAAAGGGCCTGAAACATTTGCTGTGAAGGTGTGTAGGAGGGGGTCCTGGCACATGGGCAGGCAGCCTTTGGTGTTGTGGCTGCTGTTCAGCGGTGCTCGCAGGGAACCAAAACACGTGCTGGTCTCGGGCAGTGATTCCCCTTCCTGAGCTGCCCCAGTGCCTGGTTGGTGTTGGAAGGGCACAGGTGTTTCCCCTTGGTTGGCTTTTTCAGGGCCTGGGTCCTGCTGAGCGCTGCCCACCTGCTGTGTTTGCTTCCACGCCAGCCTGTCAGGTCCCTGGGTGTGCAGGCGGGTGGGGGGTTGTGGCCTCGGGCTGTACTGCTCTTTGAGACTGTGAACCATAAGCCCTGCTCTTTCTTATGCACAGTGGGAAGAGGTCACATGATGGCTTGTCTACTCTGAGAAATTGGGGAACTTCCTCTGAACTAGCACAGAGGAGAGCTTTGAAGAAGGTGTTTATGTCGCGTTAAAGTCACACGTCGTTGTGCGTTGGGAAGAGTGGTCAATTCTGAATATGTGCCTCTGGGATGTAACATGTCCAGTCGCTGTCCTCTCACGTTCTGTGGGTGTGCCTGTGGGAGGATGCTGCTGGTTCACTTGTTTGGTTTTGGTTTGTTTGTTTACTAAAGTCAAAGCAACAACAACACAAACAGATCTGCTCATGTGCTGCTGGTCCGAATGTCTGTGGCACACGCTCTCAGGACAAGCCACTGTTAAACTCACCGTGCAGCAGTTTGGCTGTGTGCTTTTTCGGGGAACTGGTGGAAAAAAAAAGGTTGCAGGGCAATGCATCTATTGTGAAATATCACAATACGTGC
This sequence comes from Numida meleagris, assembly GCF_002078875.1. Taxonomy (NCBI): domain Eukaryota; kingdom Metazoa; phylum Chordata; class Aves; order Galliformes; family Numididae; genus Numida; species Numida meleagris. The sequence goes on along the minus strand of NC_034431.1, from coordinate 1,761,095 downwards.
TGTCTAATGAAATTTGCACATTAATTTTTATTATGAAAATATAATTCCATGTGTCGTAAGACCTGTTAGCAGTTAGTGCTCGTATTGTTCAGTGAGCCTCGGTTTTAACCACTGTCTGAAAATTCACTTTTATGTGTTATGTGGAACGCTAATGTGAGATTCCTGCAATGAAAAGTTCAAAGTGCCGGAGGCCGGGGAAAGTGGCATTTGTCGAGTTTGCTTATTCAACCACGTGAAAGCTATATTAGGCACATAAAGTTTATGCTTCGCCTTTTTGAAGCTGCAGTGCAACAAGTTAAATCGAAGTCCTTTGAAGTAGCGAGTGGTAACATTCTGTTCTCTGCAAGAGCTGGCTTCAGATGATCACACCAAAACTTGGGAAGCTGTCCCAGCTAGGGGAAGCAAGACAGGGGGGAAAATACAAGCTATGAAAATGAGTGGTGTTTCTTGCATGTTGTTAGGAATCGTCATCAGCATATTGCACCTGACTGGGTTCCTGGAGCTCTTTGCCCGTCCTGCTGGGTTGCGGTGCAGTTACTGTAGGTTCCCACCTGATACATTTGTCAGAGTTCCGCTGTCAGGCCTGCAATCTGTTGCAGCCAGCAAGCTTCAGTGATGTGGTAAGGGACAGTGTCATTTAAGAAAGCAGCATCTATCTTCCTTATGTATCTGTAAATGTTTTAAGGAGTGACTTCTAAGTCTTGCTTAAAAAATAACTTAGTGTCATCAGATCAACATGTCATGCATGGCCTGCACATGGCTGCCCTGACTATTGTAATCCCTTTTAATTAGATCCTGAGGTTAAGAACTGCCTTGCTGATCAGTGCACTTAATGGATGCCCTGTTGGTTCTGTCTAGTGCATGTTTCTGTCTGAAGTGTTGTCTGGGTGAGGTAAATGCTCTGTAAAGACCCGTGCCTAGCTTCCCTTGCAGGCAAGGTAAGGAGCAGATGCACATGGAGGAGAGGCACAGACAGCCCTCCTGAGAACCTGAGCTGGGGGGTTAAAATAATCCCGGCAAACACCTGACAAAAAAGATATTGACAGTCTGGTTATCTGGGGGGCCTCTCAGTTAGCTGTTCAATCTAGTTAAATACTATGGAGAACTTTCTCCAAAGTCACTGTTAACTAATTAGCTTCCAGGTTATAGCTCATCTGTTACTGGGTTCCATGTGTATAATGACAAAGTTTTAATTTTGTACAGCTGGATTTGCACTGAATTTCATTCTGTTTCTGGGGCTCAAGTTATCAGTCATTTGTCTTTATGCTTTGTGCTGATGATCCATCTTAGGCTTTTCATCAGCATTTTTGAGAGTGTCTCTACGGAAACACTCGGATTATTGCTGAAGACAAGTCCTGGTGGCACTTTGCAGGTAAATCTTTTAACCTGCTATTCTAAGTACATGGATTAATTCTTCTTTAACTGGCTCCTTGGCTGTCTTGTAGTGTCTGTCCATCTCCTTGTTTTCACTCATAACTCTTCATGTCACGTTATTCAAATGTTTTTGTAGTTCACATCGTAGGTAATGTTTCCCTTTTTCTGAAAAATACATTATCAAGTTAGTATGACATACTTAGCCTCAGTAAACACAGGTGGTGTCTCCTTTGTTTGGTTTCTTATTCTTTCCATCAGATTATTTTCATTCAGCCAGATTTCTGCAGTTTTAGCCAAACACCCGATCATATATCGCTGCTGATCCTTGGGAGACGAAAACATCTTTGTATGTTTCAGTAACCAGAGCTTTGGCACTAAATATTTGAGAGATTACATGAACACTGTGTTAATGTTGCCAGGATTTCTGGCAGGTGCGTGCCACACGATGAGGCAGTCTTTGAGCAGGAGTGCCTCTTCTCCCACTGCACTGGCACCTTTTCTTGAGAATTAAAGCATCAGTTTGCATGTTTGTAATCACAGCGGTGTCTAATGGAAACATTTTTAGACTGACTTGTAATGAAAGGAGTGGTAACATTTTACACACCTACAACGTGATCTTTAATCTTCAAATTTTATCTAGGCTAGGAGTTGTAGCTATGCTTTAATCTCACTGTAGTCTAGCACACCCTGTGCCCACGTACAGAACTCTCAATTGCCTGTCAGTAGTCCCCAAGCTTTTCTGGTTACTAACTGCTGTCAGCTTTCAGCTTCTCCCATCAGTCAGAAGGGTCTGTTCTTGGCCATGGCCATTTACAGTGCTGTGCAGGGTAATTTCCATTGCCCAAAGCCAACGGGACCGAAACCGTTTAGCAGGTTACGTTTTACTGTGTATGACCTGAATTCCAATGCTGTGACACCTTCCACAGTTAGTGATTTCCCATTTATCTGTGAATTGGTTGTCTGTTGAGAAGCTGTCTCAGGACAGGCATAGGATTGCCAGCTGCAGAGACATCAGCAAAGTGTGGTTCCTGCTGCAGAAATAAGAAGGAAGGTTTACAGTGAGACTAAATTCTCTTGCCAACTTGAGATGGGTCAGAAGAAAGGTGTGTAGGCAGCATATATGAGATGGTAAGGGACAAGAATAAATCCAGAAGTGTCACTTCCATGTGGAATTGATGAGCTGCACATGTGCCTGTTGCAAGTATGTGGTAAACTTTAGGAGTGTGGCCTTGGCATCTGTAGCCTATTATGTTAAGGCAGATGACTTCTTGATTCTGTAGATGCAGGGCTTGGAAGAGCTCCATTCTCACTTCCAGAACATGCTTAGGGCTTTCAAATGGACAGTCTGCAAGGGATACATTGGAAGATATGTCCTCCAAATGGGTAAGTTCCTCATCTTGTTCAATTTCATCACTGGGAAGTATGGAGGCACTTCTGTTGACCAGTTCGGCTTCATTTGTCTGCATGAATTTCCATCCTCTAGGCCGTATGCTGGGCTCTACTGTAGGATGCTGCTCAGGCTGAAGTGTATCCTCCTATCACCCAGCTCCCAAACTCTTTTTATCTAATGTCTCCTGCCATGCTGTCAGAACAGGAATGCTGAATTTTCTGTATTTGATGTATTGACTTCCATGCAAATGACCAATTTGGAGGAGAAAGAAAGATACGTTGTGCTTCACATTGTGTACAAACAGCAGCTCCTGAAAAATAATGATTTAACTAATGGCTTACGGCCTGTTCTTCATGACCTCGTATTACAAGAACAGCGGCTCTGTGCTATGTTTTATGCTGTTTTTAATATGCTAAATTACTGAGGATTAAAGCAGTAGACATGTTCCCTTGTTTTTCATTACAGTAAACATTGCTTTTTTTCATGTATCCAGCAAATGTGCTGCTTTTGCACACAGGCAGTCTTGGAACATGGGGAAGACTTTGATCTTCTCACTCTGGCATCTGTAGACTTTCTGTTTTGAGTGTTATCTTATAGAACCAGTATAGCTGAAATGTTTGCAGCTAAGTAAATATCTGATTTATTCTCGGTCTGTAACAGCAGGTATTGTGTTGTGGAGTTGTTCAACATCCTCAATTTTGAGGTTTTTTTTTTTAAAACTGTGGAAGAAATCAAATAGCAACCTGTGCATCTTTTACCAAACGAAGCTAACAGCAATGTGCAGAGTGGATTGCAAAAAACAACACCTTTTCCCCATCCTGCCTCACAGAGATTTTAGTAGTGGTATGTTGTTATCAGGGTCCCTAACAGGGTGGTTTGATGTAACTCACAGGCCTCTTTGTTTCTGTTCAGATCAACTCTGAGTCAAGCCAGCCGTGTGAAGTGGAAATGCTTCTCGCCCTGTGTGCCAGGAGGGCAGTGGCACTTAAGGGATGTGCTGCTGGAACTTTGGAATAGTGCTGGCCAGGAGCGTGCTCTGCTCAGCCAAAACTTTGGAACCTACTACCAGATGATGAATAAGGCTGGCAAACAATTTTGGTGAGCAGGTCCTGGGCTCATCATGACAAAAACTGAGGACAGAGCTGAGAATCTTATTTTAGAAATTTGCACGGAAGTGTGAACTCTTCCATTAGCTTCATATGTGTTACTTATGACTTCACTCAGCATGGAGTAAGATGCATGTTCCAGGACATGGAGGGCTGGAGTTCAGTGCATTCAGCAGCAGCACTGGTTTGTGGTCAAACCTTAAACCTTGATGAATATATCAATAGAGAAAGCTGAAATTGTGAGCAGGTGGATTTTTTGCTCATTCCTTATTTGGGAATGTACCAAAAAAAAAGTTAGTTGGGTGAATTAAAATATGGATTAAAACAAGTGTAATTAAGGCACTGTTGCCAAAAACAGTATCTGGGTTTTGAATGATAAACTGCAGAAATGATAAATGACTTGGAGCTGTGGCATTAAAGGAGGAGTATCAGCACCTTCTCAGTCCAGCTCGAAGCTGAAGTTCCAGTCATGCAAACCTGTCTAAGATGATCTGTAATCTGCTGTCACAATTGAGGGGAATGGCATCGGTTGTGACTGCAAAGATTGCATTAGCTTTCCATCAAAATGGATATGTAAATGTTTTCTAATTTTATTCTCTCAGAACTTTTCTGTTGCAGCTGACCGTCTCAGTTTACAATAAAATCATTTTGTAGAATAAACTGCTGTTTTTGGCACCTCACCACTGGTCTCAATGCTTTCACCAGCTCTGTGAATGAAGATGCACCTACCAGATCTGCGCCATGCAAATCCACTTTTCTGTCATCTGAGTTGTTCTTTTCCTATCCACATTAAAGATTAATATTTTTAATAGCAATGATAATGTGAGTCACTGCTGTGACTGCCATCAGGGTTTTGCCCTGCCCTTACTCCTCTTCCCTGTTCCCATGGCATGCTACAGTTGTGGCTTTTCCATTCTGTTACTTTTGGGAAAACTTAAGGGATGTGTTAGGAATATGAAACATATTTTGTGGTTCCCATTCCCAAGGAATTATTTTGGAAGAGAAGCTATTGGCTGCTTTTTCTCCTTATCCTTTGCTGATGAATGCTCTGAGTCTGTCAGGGAGCTTACAGTGAAAGAATAACATGTGCTCTTGCACCTGCCTCTCTGTATCCATTATTGAAGTGGTTTGCCTTGGTTGGTACCAAGCAGGTAAAGTTATCACAGGTTGTGGTAAGCTCAGGATTTCCAGATGTGCTCATCTTTTCAGCAAATTCTTGTGATGGGAATGCAGCCTTTGTACTCAGGCTCTGTAAAGCTCAACTCATACAGGGCTCGTGGGGAACTTAGCTGAATCCCTGCTAATTTGTTCAGGATTTAGAATTGGTTGTGGCAATCGTTGCCATAATGTGGTTTTCACAGCTGTTAAATGGGCCTGAGTATATGGAGTTGATCTTTCATCTGAAAATTATGTAGGCTATTTGCAGACTTCCACATTTTAATCACAACTGTTAGCTGTAGTATTTTAGGCCACCTCTCCAAATTCTGATTATGAAATACTTTCTGCCGCTCTCAGCACCAACTTCTGGGGGTGTGTAGCTGAGATTTGGGAAGGGCTTCTTTTGGAAAGTATCTGTGCTAGGATGTTTTTTGGAGGAGGAGGTGACATTTTAGGAGGCAACTTGCTGCTGTAGTATCTTTGGAAAGGACTCTTATGAAAAAACATGAAGTGGAGAATATATGTACGAATGTCTGTGTTAATACAAAGAAGCTAATAACTGTTTTCTGTAAGCAACAGTAATGGTAGATGGAGTTAATGGCCTCAAAAGCTCTGGCATGTGAAGTTGTTAAAAGTGGTGTGCCAAAAACACTTTCTTGCACAGCAAATGGCGTTGGCAAATGCGGTACTGCTGGAGAATGAAGGGAAAGCAAAATGCACATTCATCTGCGTTCTACTGTGAAATGGAATATTACTGCTAGTAGTAAATAGATGGATTGTAGCATTTCTAGGCTTCAGGTTACTCTATGAAATTCCTCTACTTTAAGCTCCCAGGTGAAGTTCTCCAGTGTTTCCTGTTGTGCTGCCTGCAGTTTTTTCCTCTGCAGAAGGGATGTGCATGCAGTGCTTCTCCAGGAGAAGTGGCAGACCTGCAGCTGGAGAGCCCTGTCCGAGAATAAAGCCCCTTGCATCCTCCTTAGAAAGGGAAATGCCTGAAAATAGTCATCTTCTATAAAGCTGAAAGGGAAAGGAGAGGGGAGTGTTTCAGTGTCTTAGGGCAGTGTGGAAGGAAAAAACCTCTTCCCAGCACCAAGAAACCAAGGACCAGGTCCACCCCAGTGCTGAATGTTGGCATATTTGCTGCAGGATGTAGTATCCCTTTGGCTTCCATTTTCAGGTTGCAGCTCAGTACTTATTCCATGTTTTAACATAACTGGCGCTCGTGAAGTAACTAATTTAACAGTAGCATACAATTTGAAGTATCTTGGAGGAAATTGGAGTTCTGAACCACTGCATGCTTCTCAGGATGGTTCATTTCCCTGGTCCGTGCTCCCGCTGCAGCTAAAGGTTACAGGTTTGCATTCCACAGATTCCAGTACACCAAAGTGAATGCTGCACGTTGATGTCATTCTGAGCAAAGAAACCTTGTGTTTGCCTTCTTTTTTTCATAAGCACTGTTGGACTTGGCAATGGCAGGCTGAGTTCAAGCTAGGTTTACTGACCTGACTTAAAGAACTGTTTGAAACAACGTTAAGAAAGCACTGTTGATTCTTTTGAAGTGAGAACAGTTTGTGAGCTGCAGCAGCCAGCAAGGCAAGATTTGTAGTGGGAGATAGTACCTTGTAATAGCCCAGCTGGTATTGTTGGGAGAAACAGATGTGTGTTTAGATGTGTGAGTGTTCTAAGTCTCAAATAAGAACAGCAAACTTGAAATTAAGTACACACCAAGAGCAGTTGTTCAATTTCCATTATAACCTTAATTATACTAACCAGTTAGACACTGAGGGTGAATGGGATGCTGATACCCATGTAGCAGGGTGGGATGTTGACTGGTAACGTTTTGCCTCTGTGTCTTAGCCAGATACTGTCTCTGGAACATAGAAGAAATAGCGGTGTGTTGTGAGAGCTCAGTTAACAGACTAGTACTTTGGCTGCAGGTGTAGCTGGGAGTAGGTTGTAGTTCAGCCATCTATCCCCACAGGAGACCCCTGGGCTGCTGCTCTGCAGGAGATGGTGCTGGAGGCTGCGTGAAGAGTAAATGTCCCAAAACGAAGCTGTACTGATCCCGTTCACACCGTGACGTCAGAGGTGAATGAATGCGCCTGAGGGATCGGGGAGCAGGAGGGCAGGAATTTCCTGAGGTTTTTTTGGCACTGAAAACAACGTGACATCTACATCTCTGGAGTTTGTTGGTTTTCATATTCATAAAAGTGGTTGTTTTCATGTTTTGTAAGAGTCTGCAGCTCTGGATGAGGAGTTTAAAGGTGGGGTGGTAGCTTTGTGGTGCTAAAACTTATGTCACCTCTGTTGAGAAGTGATGTTGCTAAGTCAGAAACTGAATGTAACAGCTCTTTGAGTGCTACACTGACTCTTGCAAAGGAAAAACAAGATTGTTTCTGGTACCGTGTTTTAAAGACAGTGATTTGAGCTATAGTGCTAGTCAGGAGGTGAATGAGAAGCTAACTTCTGGCTCTGCGGAAGCAGTCAGCTCACATCAGTAAAATTTTTCAATTCTGCTTGGGTTTCTTTTCCCTTTGTGCAGCATAATGTATTCTTCCACATTTACTGTTTCTAAGCACAGAAGCTTGCCACACGTTTAATCATTGTCACGAAACAGTGCACGTGAATTGATAGTGTGCTAAAACTTATTTTGTGTTAACCGTGACTGAGTACAAATGAGTTAAGTTACTTTGAGCTACTTACAGGCCAGGTCTACATCAGTGCTTGTACGATTAAAAAAGAAATCAAACCCAAATTAACGTTCAAACTAATCCTTCAAAGTCTTTGGTACTGCAGCACTTGCCTTCGAACTGATTTTGCCTAATAGTGGCTAACGTTCCCTTCTGTCTGGAAGTCCTGAAATGCTCTTGTTTGAATTCTCACCTTGTCCTGGGATCGGTGCTTGGGCAAGGCTGTGAGTTCCCACATGTTCCCAGTGTGAGAATGCACACTGGAGCAACCGTTCTCTCCAACTGTGAGTGTCTGAGCAAAGTTACAAACAACTCTGGTGCACGCTGAAGTGTCCCACTGAGAATATTTTACTTCTGAAAGTATCTTTACATTTGCATTTGTCTTGACCTTTGAAATACTCTGCTGTAGCGTGGGATGGGGCAAGATGTGTGTGCGTGGGGACGGGAGGGAGGAGGAGCTGTGCTGCCATCAGCTGCAAGGGAAAAGCAGGGCTCCATTTCTTTGACCCCAGAAGCCCATCCCTGGTGATGGAATTGCCAGTGGTGTGTGGCTCAAGGAGGAATCGTAACTTTTCAGCTGCAACCCATGTATCACTTAGTTTATGTGCCTTACTCTCCACCCCTGAAGATCCCCAAGGTACTGTGTGTTTAGTTTGTTTATGGTTCTTAATAGCTTCTGGATGTAGCACCTCACACCGTAGGATCTAACTACTGCTGTCAGGGTATGTCTAATAATTGATAAGAAGACCAAAAAGAGAAGTGTCATTTTGAAATGACAATCCACAGATGTCAGACCTGAGGTGAGGTTGTTCTGTCTCAGCCCTTTACTCTCTTTCATCACTATGATTTACTGCAGCTATAAAAGTGCCCTCTGCAATTAAAAGATTAAAAAAGAGAATTGAACCCCTCTATGACCTGTCTGAGCTTTAGCATGCCTGTCTTTTCATGTGGAAAATACTTCCATGTTGTTGAAATTACCTCCTCAAAATATTTGACATTTTCACTAGCTTCTTAGCTCCAAATAGCTGATGCCGTTTCCCTTTCCCAGCCCACCTCTTCTGATTTTTCTGCATATGCATACAGCATCCTTTGGCAACGCTGAAGCCTGTGTAGGAGCCACTTTGTTTGAGTGGTGGCATGTCAGAGGAGCAAGGGGCAAAGTCAGCTGCAGAAGTGACTTAGCAGAGCAATATCCCGCGTTCACGGCTGGCACTCTGCTCCTGTAATAAATGTAAATGAATTTATTGCACATGACCGCCTTCCGCTATTTTATTTTAAATTCTGTAACCAGATCAAGGTCAAGGAAGCAAAAGATGAAAGGGAAAGGAAGCCTGAAGAGGGGAGAGGCGGGCAGGAAGGGGAAGCAGGACGAGCAATGGTTCCGAGGGGAGTCTGGAGGAGGTGAGCAGAGTGGAGCTCTCAGATGGGAGGGATGAGCATTCCTCATTCAGATGAATGGAGAAGGAAGGTGGTGGTTAGTCTTCCAGGCATTTAAGAATCGGGAGAATGGCTTGCTTAAATTTTTCTCTTTGTTTACCATTGTGTATTGGTGCTATTTCCAAATGGCAGATCTGCTGTTGATAGTCATTGTGTGTGTGTGAATCTTTTCGCAGCCAGTTCCTGAGCGGTGGTTCTGGGCTCCTGAGGTGCCAGTGCGTTGCTGTAGCTCCTCAGGAATTCAGAAGGAAGGGTATCCTAAGGCCATTCTAGAATATGCTGTTACAAGATTTTACTGCAGAGTTTTGGGCTGAGATCAATTAAACATGATTTTCGTTTGATTCATGCTGGAGATCAAACAGTCTGGATCCTCAGATGCCTCTTGAGGTCAATATGTTTTCTTTCACTGAGGAGTGTTTTGCTTGTGCTTAACTTCTTTTGCAGTAGTGTGAAATTTCATTTCAAATCCAAATGGCGTTTATAGTTTCACTCAAGCTTTACGTATGTTGTGAAGCGTTGGTCTGTTCTCTAGAATAGATATTTTTCCTCGATGTGAGAGGGTTTGCAGTATCAAAAGTGAAATCAAAGGAACAAGAAGCAGCCCTGTAGAACAGGGCAGGCTCTGACAGCCGCCATTTAAACATGTGCCGAGGTTTGTGGTAAGTTGTTCCAAACTTGCAGTGCTCTTTGTATCTGTAAAGCTCCACATGAACAGTTTGAAAGAGTGATGCAGCTTTGTATACACGTGAGGGGGAAGCGAAGGACGATGCGAATAAGCCGACTGACTCCAGGAAATAATCAGATCCAATTATGTTACTGATGTTCAACCACCAACTTTACCAGATGATGTTTCTGTATCGTGTTAATTGTGTGAGTCACATAGAACACAGAAGACTGCATGGAAGCTTGGGGGCCTTAGCAAGGTATAACGTTACAGCTTGTTTTTCCTTTGCAGTGGAATAATTCAGAAACAGTTTGAGTGAACGTATGAACTTAGGGTTGTTGGTTTTTTTTTTAATATGCTTTTCCCTCTGCTAGGAGGGACAGCTTTGGGGCCACAGAAGTTCCCATGCAGGGGCAGGAGATGTCTAGGCATACTGCACCTAGCGTGGCACAGTTTTCTGTGTATCACAGAGGAACTAAGTCATGGATCAGCTTCGTCAAAGCAGAGGCATTCTGGTTTGGGATACAGACACAGCCTTAAAACTCTGCCAGACTGTGGGGCATACGGTCCCTTCTGGTCCTTCAGGACATTGCCCAAGTCCCATGCATTTGCTTCTTCACATCGAAGAGAACTGGTCCCTAAGAAGGCAGAGTGTATTTTTTGTAAGAAAGTTGCTCTCCTTGTTCATTTTTCACATGCATAAATCAGCATTAGGCAATCGGTACCTGCCGTACTGCAGTAAAGCTGAGCTATTGGCAACAATTATTTTCTGTTTACTAGCTTGAACTCTGCCCTCTGAAAATGCACGCTGTAGTTTCTCTAAAATTCTTCTGCTATTAAATGCCTTCTCTGGGATATTTGCCTGCTCCTTCACACTTGTAAGTGGAACAATAAAATGTCTATTCTGCTTAAAAGAATGGTTTGACAAAGTCTCTCAGGCTTAAGAGCCATGAGCAATAGTTTCCTGAGTTCAGAAAGTAAAAATAGGGATTTCGTGCATGGATGATGGTTTCAAAGATGCTTTCTTTTCAGTGTTAGACACTTGTTTTTCTCTCAGCTGTGCTGGGAGTTTGTTTTGACTGGACAGTAGCAGAAACGTGGAAGATGATATTAGTGATAGAGTGCGAATCATTTTGTCTGTGTTTTTGAAAACTACGAGTAAGTAATTGCATTTCTGTAGAGTTAATCCACTGTACAGTCTGGATCTTAAAAGAAACCACGACCCTAGAGAATTCCGGTGAATTTTCTGCGCGCAGTCTTATAATCATGAAGCCACTTAACTTCTGCTTCCAGAAATGAAAGTGACAGCTTTTCTCTTTGTTTTTTAGGCTACCTGTGATCTCTCATATGTGGAAAGAACGCTGGCAGAAAGGTGAAAAAATGGGTGTTAAAACATTCACTCATAATTCCCCTGCTCACAGTCAGGAGATGCTTGGAAAGCTGAACATGCTCCGCAACGATGGACATTTCTGTGACATCACCATCCGTGTGCAGGACAAAATCTTCAGGGCTCACAAGGTGGTGTTGGCAGCTTGCAGCGACTTCTTCCGTTCCAAACTCGTTGGCCAAGCAGAAGACGAGAGCAAGAGCGTGCTGGACCTGCACCACGTGACAGTGACTGGTTTTATTCCTCTTCTGGAATACGCTTACACAGCAACGTTATCCATTAATACCGAAAACATTATTGATGTGTTGGCGGCAGCCAGCTATATGCAAATGTTCAGTGTTGCTAGCACATGCTCAGAGTTCATGAAGTCGAGCATCTTATGGAATACGCCCAACAGCCAGCAAGAGAAGGTGCTCGATGCAGGGCAGGAGAATAATGCAAACTGCAATTTTACTTCTCGAGATGGCAGCCTTTCTCCAGTTTCTTCTGAATGCAGTGTAGTGGAAAGAGCCATTCCTGTTTGCCGAGAATCACGAAGAAAGCGCAAAAGCTACATAGTTATGTCTCCTGAGAGCCCTGTTAAGTGCAACACACAAACGAGTTCCCCCCAAGTGCTGAATCCTTCGACTTCTTACCCAGAGTCCAGAAGTCAGCCCGTGGACTCCTCCTTAGCTTTTCCGTGGACTTTTCCTTTTGGAATTGATCGAAGACTTCAGTCTGAGAAAGTGAAGCAGGCGGAGAACTCTAGGACTTTGGAAATGCCTGGGCCCTCCGAGTCAAACAGAAGAATTGCAGATTACGTGACGTGTGAGAGCACAAAAGCCAATTCACCCCTTGTGATTGAAGAAGACGTGCGTGTCAAAGTGGAAAGGTTAAGTGATGAGGAGGTTCATGAGGAGGTATCGCAGCCTGTTAGCGCATCCCAGAGTTCTCTGAGTGACCAGCAGACAGTCCCAGGAAGCGAGCAAGTTCAGGAGGATCTCCTGATCAGCCCACAATCTTCCTCTATAGGTATGACCATTGCTGGGGTTAGATGCATGTATGAGTAGATAAGTGCGCATATAATTGTGATAATTGCGATGTTATTGGGGGAAATCTGCTGATGTTCAAATTTTAGTTTTGTGAAACTGTATTTTTTATCTATTTAATGAAATGTTACATATAAACCATGGTGGGAGCATGGGACTTAGAGCTCTTGAAATAACTGTGAAACACAGCTAAGAAGGTAAGGCTGGTGGTAGATCTCTTGATGATTCAGAAGAGATTAATAACCCCATTTTACCTCTGGTTGCTTGACTGGGGAAACAGAAATCTTGTTGGCGGCAGTATCACAAAGCATGATCTCAGTTAAATTCTATCACCAAATTTGAAAGGCTTATGGCTCCTAGCCACAGAGGGACAGAATGGTTCTTCGCACCAGACACGAGATCTTGTATAGCCATGACAGAGAGCCTTTGTAAGAAGATTTGCAAAATAAGTGGTGGAACACTGTCATCTTAATGTCCCAGACGAAGGCAAAACCACACAGTCATAATATTGAGTATCTTTCCATTTCTGTGGGATTTGGTTCTCAAGTTGCTTCTCCAAATACTGCCAGTTGCTGTGAGAAACCTTTTTCCCTGAAGGACAGTTTGAAGCTGGTTTTGAGTTCTTCTAGCAGGCTGTTGCTTATTAATAGCTAATATTTAAAGATTGTTACGGTAATCATCTATTTTTTCTCTTTGCACAGAATGCATTGAATGGCTATTAGTAGGTCAGGCCTCTTGCAATATATCTAACTTAATTACCAAAATTCTGCCCGAGCCAGCTATTTTGCCTTCAGTTAAGTGGCTTGACCTGTGTTTGGTAGAGTTTGTTTACTGAAAGATGTTCAATAAAGCCTATTTTATTAGAAAACCATAGGAGTGCAGAATGTGCCGGTCTGCTTCATCCAAGTAATGTTTACATGAAAGGCTATGTCAGTTAATTAAAACAAACTAAAATAAAGTAAATAAATGTAGCCTGCATAAATTCTTTTTCTTTGGTGAGCTCAGCGCTGTGGTGCATTCTCTGCAGAAAGTGAAGCTGACCATTCTAGGCTTGTCTGTGCTGTTAAACTAGCTCAGGTAATATTCACTAAGAAGAAATGAAACCATCCTCCCTTCGTGCCATCCTTCAAGGCTTCATCTTGTTCCTGTTCATCAGTTTATGTAGCTCTTGTGTTGACATTTTAGGTTGGTAATGCCTTTTCCAAATCAAAATGTTTTATTTCGTGCAGGGAGTGCTGTTAACCTTTTCTGAGGAGCAGACTTAAGCTAAGGATTGGTAAATCTTTGTGTGTAGCTTGCCAAAATAACGCATAGATTGAAAACTAAAAGAAAGTTTCCTTAATGGGTAGTTTCCAGGAAAAGCGATCTTTGTTCAAAAACACATCTTGTTTGACTCAGCTGTAAACTCATTGTAGTAGGAACACGGAGCATACCTCACTGGGGCCAAGTGATCAGAGATGCAAATTATTACATCAGCATAATTGTACAGCGACAGACAGAATAGAACAAGTACAAATGATGATTAGGTAAAGTTAAAAATAGTGTATTGGGTAAAAATAGTGTAAGGAGGGGATTTTACTAACTAGAAATATCATATCCAAGAAGCTTGAAGGAATAAACCAGGTAGAATTTCTAGATTACAAGAAATCCTTTGAAACATCCTGTCATACCCAGGCACCTTGCTGTACCTTGCTCTTGCTGAAAATTGCAAAATCTGTGAAAGGATTTCTGTTGACAAGCAGCTTTACATATCCATCTTCAAGAGGAATCTGTCTTGGAGCTGCATGGTGTTTGATGGAAAATCTTGCATTTTCTCTTTCCTGTTCTGGGGTTTGTACCACTGAGGTCATGTTGCTGACCATTTGTGACAGTATGGAGCGGAGGATCTCAGGCCTTACTGATGATAATGTTTAAGCTTAACATGTCTGTTATTGGGGATATTAGTACAGCATGTTCTTCTTTAAAGGGCTACGTAGAGAAACAGTATGCTAGCTAGCCCTAATCTTCAGTGTGCGAGTCTATTCTTTGTCTTTGAATGTTTGAATTAATACTTAGCAGTCTTTGCATAATGTTATTAACTGTCCTGATAATAGTTTTTATACACATTTTCCTGTAAGAGAAACAACGCTGTCATTTTTAGCACAGTTTGCATGTATCAGATATATGATAAGGCAAGCTTTGTAGCTCAGAAAGCACTTTTTACCTCCTGAAGATGTATTTCTTTGTGCAGTAATATAAAGAACAGTAAATGGAGGCAGCAAGATATGTTCAAGTACAGCTTTCTCCTCTCAACAAATTTTCCTTGTATAATTGCATATATTTATCTCAGTGTTTTATAATGCATTTGTAAAAGTATTCTTGCCTTTCTTTCTGATATTGCAAAAAGCTCTTCTTCACTCTGAGCAATTTCAAGAATTACTCATTTGCAATTTATTGTATTTGGAGGCACTTTATAATACAGAAGATGTGAAGCGGGGCCTTGATAAGTAAGTCATTACAGCAACAGTAATAGCTATGTCTGAGAAGATACTTTCATAACTCATTAACACAGTTTCCATTGGAGAGGTGAAGGCATAAAATTAAACCTAGGAGGAATTGGGATTATTTTTTAGTAGACTTAGTTAAGTATAGCATGAGAAAGGAGGATAAATCAAAATGGAATTAACTGTTGTAACTTCATAGATTGCATATTGCTGCGTTTCCCAAATATAATTTGTCAGCTCATAGGAAAATTTTAATAAATGGATTGTACTGATGTTATTTTGAAACTGCTAGAGATGCACGTTTCTTCCCATCACTAGCCCCGTAGCATGGGGTCACAGCAGGACGGTAAGCCTTTGTTTCTACAGTTTTACATTTGGTCTGACACTTGACGTTGTAGACCTAATGATGCTTTATTTTCCAAGCGTGTTTTAGAGGAGGAGCCCAGAGGGTGCATGGCTTCAGAAAGGCTCAAGCTGTGTTTAGTATTCTGTCTCAAGGATGCAAGATGGACTTCCTTCCACACTACTTCCACGTGATGGGTGTGCTACCAGTCATACACTTATATTGTTTTGGGAACCTCTGTTTTGGGGAGAAGTGATAGCAGCCCTGAATCTTTTGAAGGCTGGTGGAATTCATTCATTCGTTTTTCTTCTCTCTCATTACACACACAGACATAATCAGAGAACAGGAGGAATGTTAGAAGATCCGTTGTGCTTTCTGCACTCAGGTTGAAGGGGGAACCAAACCAAGTTTATCTAAGTGGTTGCACATAACCAAACTAGAAAAGGTTTGATTTAGTGCTGCATTTACATGGGATTCTGTTTCAAAGCTCCACTTGTCTAAATGTTGCTGTACTGAACAAACCTCTTGAATGATTTTGTGTGTATGTGTCTCATGCAAACAGATGTTTTGGGCTCCTTTGTTTTGCATTTGCAATTTTTTGGATGGCTTTTCCTGTAACAGCATCTTACCAATAATTGAAGGCATTATCAATGAATGCATATAAAAAGAGAAGATTTGGGATGCAAAAGCCTTGTAAAGTAACAGAACTGAACTCCATTGCTTATGAAGTCTTGAAAACGGATGAAATATGCCCTTTAGGTGAAAGTAACATTTCTACTTCACTCTGTTAGTACTGGATGTGTTTTATAAACTCTGACTGCATTTAACATAGATTCTTTTCATTTTCTAGGTGTGCCAAATATTTGCCCTTTATTGAGTTGTCCATTTGCTAGATAATCTGTGCGGAGGAGAAGTTGAAGTTGGAACACGTTGCTTCTCAGTTTTCTAAGTGATTTTCCCAAGATAATTTTAGTATCTCAGCACCCAGGAAGCACTCACTCTCAGAGATTTGGCAAAGCAAGCTGTATGTGTATTTACCTCCCCCCTCAACCCTTTCTGAGCACATATTTGCATTAAGTCGCCCTTTTTTCTTTGCCTAGGCTCCATGGACGAGGGGGTTACGGAGGGATTACCCACACTCCAGAGTTCCTCTGGCACTAACGCTCATGCAGATGATGATGATCGGTATGTACCAATGTCGTGTGCAAACTGTTCTGCAGCAAGTGGTATGTTGTAATTAACCTACCCAGCCCTAGTCCCAGAACGTTTAGCTGTTCGTACATATACTTCCCTGTGTTGATCAAAGTACAATCAGTGCCTGAAGGATCGGATGCTTTAGAAGAATGTAGGTGATGAAAGTCAGAATTTACTTGCTTGTTGCTTTTCATTTCCTGTCTGTTTCCAGGCTACACTGGTGAAGAAAGATATTCATGTTTTTGCTGTTTCTTCATCACTGCTCTATATTAATAGATTATAATTCAAAGATCTTTCTTGTGAGACAGGGGTGGTTGTTACGTGCATGCTTAAGCTGACACATAAGGCCACGAAAACAACAAAATGAAATTGCTGATTGTGGCTTCCTCAGACATTTCTGTTGCCATAAAACAAGGAGCAGGCAGGGCAGCCTTGTAGTTGTATTTTTTTTTACCAAGATGCTGCATGTTGTTAACTTTACATATTTAGCAGGATTTTGCTGTGTTGAGATCAGTAATTTATTGTAGGAATCCCTTGTAAGGGAAGGCTGGCTCAGGAGGCAGAGCTCAGATGGGTCTGTTTGGTGGAAGATGTATGGTGGTTCTTCTGGAGCAAAGCAGTGCACCTGCAGTTGGCTTACAAGGCTGTGCACGATTGGTTTGACTTTTATTGCTTCGCTTTTGTCATATGTGTCAAGTATAGTGTATAGGTAGCTACTCTGTTTCTCAGCAAGAGTTTTAAAATATTGACAAGCTAGCTTTTGCATAGTGTTTTGTTAGACAAGTTGATCTGAGATGTGCCAACCTTTGGGAGTTGTTCCAGAAACTGTGTCAAGTGAAACTCCGTAGAGATAACTATGAAGAGCTGCGTTTTCATAGCTCTGATTCTTCCCTGCCATTTCCATCTAAAACTGTCTCATTGTAGGATTAAATCTGAAGGGAAAATAACTGCCTAGAAATGATTTTGTGTACGACAGAAGACTTTATGGATCTGCTAGAAAACCTCACTGTAAATAAATATCCGACACTTGGGGTTTGAATTGGTAGTAGGAACACGTGTTGCATTCATTAGAACTAATCCCAGCTTTTTTTTAAGCTAATTTTAAATTACAAAATCAAGTGACATGTCTTTTCAGCAGTGATTTATTTCAGAAATTTCCCATAAAATTATAGAACTTCCACACAAACTGAGTGGAAAAACTCAAAATATATGGAATGCTTTTAACACTTTGAGAATTTCTGTCAAAAGATGTCTTTCATGCAGATAAGGCAGGAGTACTTACCTGAGTTTATGACCAAGTTTGAAATAAACCAGTCTCAGAATATCAGAACCATCATAAAAATGAACACGTTGCACATTGTTTCCATAAAAGGAAGAGAACTAGTAGTTTTGGGTATTTATGAAAATGTTAGACTCCAAAACTAAGGTTTTCTGTTCAATTTAATGAGTAAAATGATGCTTTCAAGTCATTTTCCTTCACATGGATGTGTGTATAATGCCTGCTAGGCCGGGGCAGTGTGTTCTGATACGTAGTGACAGCCCCTCAAGCACTGCACATTTGAATTCTTTCAAGCACAGGGTGGGCACATCAACAGGTGAATGTATCCTGTCATTCACTGTGCAGCAATCGGGATATAAATATTTCAAAATTTAGCATGCTTTATCTCTTGATTTTCTCTGTTAAATAATTAACACAATGGATTGGTCATCTTCTGTAATCAGTCCTTCTTGATGAGCAGGTCACATGTAAGCGTGGTCAGTTTAACAGGCGTGCAGGGATCTGTTCAGTATGACAACCACGGTTTCACAATGATTTTCATCACATGCTTTCCCCGGTGTTTCACTTTTGGATTCTGACACACTTTTCTAACAGCTATGTGACACAGCTTTGGCTGGTTTAACCGTTAGCCTCTGTATCACGTTCATGGCTGCATTTAAAAAAGGGATTGCAAAGACAGTTATAAAAGATCTCTAACATCCAGTATAACGAGAGCCTCCACTTGTCTAAAACACTTGTTATTTACGAACAGAGGACATTTCTAGGCTTGCTGAGGATGCTGGCATTTACATTTGCCAGTGTTTAGTTCTCCATCATTGAAGATATGTATAATCTGTTGGTGAAAAGAGGAAAAACTTGAAGTAGTATTCTGTGTCTATCTTTGTATACATCTGTTAGAGAAATCCTCTCAGATGTTAGACAGATCTCAACTATTAAATGCCCCATTTGTCACAAATTTAAAGTCATGAGGAATTGAGTATGTATGAGGAAAAAGAAGCAGGGAAGAGACAGTATGATTGTGTTTAAATGTAATTTCTTTGTTGTGCTAAGGTGCACGGTTTCATCACCAATAGACGTTTCAGCCTGCTTGCAATTTAAGAATGGCCAGGGACGTGCCAGTCACTGGTGGCTGGAGAGCCTGTTATCTGCTCTGACCAGCCTTTCTCGTTAGGAAATTTTCATATAGAAAACCAAATCTTTATTTTAAATTTCTTCTAGGGCGACTGTCCCATAGCACATCTCCTTTCAGTTTTAGTCGCAGAGAACCTGGCACTGTTACAGGCTTTGTGGATGAGCTAGCCTGAGAAAGCTGGAAACAAAAGGAGAGCTGTGGCTTCTAATTTCTGCCCTAGTTCGGGTGTCTCCCTAGAAAGCTCAAGCAGCACAGTGTACTTTGGCTTCTTCAGAAGCCTACGGTGCAGGAAATGAGGGAGGAAGGACCTGAGAAATGTGGAACCAGAAGATGAAGTTCTCTATAAAGCAGTTTAAATATTCTTGCAAATGACGAACGGTAATTCTTATCTGAACACATTTATATGCATAGATCTGTATGTACATTTAAGACCAAGAACTTTACTGCCTATCAGGTGATCCCTTCAGCAGTTTTGTGCATCACAGTTGTCACTTCTGTTGGTACATATTAGCTTAAGTTTTAATTATAAATTCTCCAGTTAGCTGAGTGCAAGGAAACCTTTTCTGAAGGGATTTTTCCCTTAGCCAAATGGCGTGATATTTCTCGAATACCCTCTGAGTAAACTCTGTTCTTTGTCTAATGATCTGCTCACAAAGAGAAGCAGGAATGCCAGAGTTGATGGCAGAAGTTTGGTTAGGCAAATCAGAACCTGTGTTTGAAAACTACCTCGTTTGTTGCAGGTGCATGTGGTGAGGCATCTTTTTTGGACCCCTAAGTGGCAGACCCCATTCTGTCAGGTGCAGGATATGAGCTGGTAACTTCCTTCATAAAAGTATTCCCCTTAGCAAAGGTCAGCACGTTTGTCAGCATCTATCTTTTCCACAGCTCTTTAGGACCCAATTACATATAAAAAGAAGTAAAGGACAATAGAGTTGCTTGTCCAGTTTTCACAAATTGGTACAGCTCTCAGCAGGCTTGTAATAACAGGATGGGCAGTGGGTTCTCCTAGCAGGAGTGTGCTGTGTATGTGCAGTTTAAGCCTGTCTGGATGGCTCCTCAGGACTCATTCTGGGTCCAGTTTGGCCCATTTGCGGTGCCTGCTCAGCACTAACTGAACACGTGGTCTGGCTGCGGCCAGAGATGTTTTGCTGTATCTGGTTTGTGCTGCCTGGTAACAGCTTTTCCATTATTGTGGGTAAGAGGAACCTGTTTGGGTAGTGTTATCAGCATGCAGGAAGAAAATTTGGTACGAATCGCAATGCTAGCTTTTCTTAGGGCAAATATTATTCCAGTTCCATGTCAAATCAGAAATCCTCATTGATTTTATGGACTGATTGATGCTAAACTGCTGCAATAGACTCTTATCTTGTGTATACCAAGCAGTGCTTGATGCCCTCTCACAAGATAAATTTTTCAACTGGAACTTTTGCAGCTGAGTTCCATCATTTGTACACAGAATTCAGACACTTGGTTCTTGAAAAGGTGTTATTTTAAAGAGATGATCCCAGTGCTTGTCCTTCTGTGCTAATCTGGTCTGTGGATTTTTGTCAGATAAGAAATGTATTTGTGAAATTCCTTTTGGAATTCCTGTTGGAAATCCAGAAACTCAACCTTACCTAAAAACCAGCAAAGTGGGCTTGAGATGGACGTCCCAGTCAAGGGATTTGTTCAGTTAGGGAGACCTTCTGACTGTCTTCAGCAGGAGACATTGTTGTACTTTTTTCACCGTGCATTTAAGACATCAGAGTTCAGTAAAATTGCATTGTTTTGGCCATGGTAATTGTGACCTTCAGGCGAGATTCAGGGTCAGAGCAGATTCCTGCTGCCAGTGACGTCTGATCTGCCATCAGGCTGTGAGCAAGCTGAAATGTCTATTTTGACAAAAAAAGATAGACTTTAATGCTCAGGAAAGGGAAATCCCAGGTAAGTACAAGTTCCTATTGTTATTCTGTTTGTACCGGCACAGTGTTTTTATTTCTCTGTGCCCTTTGGTGAAGCAAGTGCATTGCCAGAGGACTTGGATTATAACACTTAAAAAGTTTGCAGCTAGAGGCTGTGTAGGAGCAATTAGTCTTAAATGAATTACTTTGAAAGTTAGTCTGTTCTGTTATTATAGTCTGCATGCTGTTTTTTTAGCACAATGCTTGAGGTATTCTGATAGAGCTCACTGAATCAGATAAGGAAAAGTATTGATGAATTAGATTAATATTTTAAATTTAGGACTGTGTAGCTGTAGATGCTAATGTTTGTTCATGGAACATGAATTGAAATGAAAATGAATTGGCTTTAATTTCCTTGTTAAATATCACTGAAACTGCAAAATAAACCTTTTCTTTCTAATTTACTTCTTTAAATTCCTCCTCAGGGACTTCTGACTGGTTGTAAATCATCAATATGCATGATAAAATGCCCATGCCTGAAAATTACATTCAGCTGGTGTTGAGACCTGTTGTGTACAGGAAAAAAACACAAGCTATTCTGCCTGTTCAATGAACACAAAACTCAGGATGCAGGTCAGACGTATAGCTGTACAGAGGAATAGATTTCCCATATAAATATAGGCCAGTCTTTTTTTCCTTCTCATATGCTCAGGGTTCAGATTTCCACGGACATGGCTTCTAATTTTTTTTCTCTAGCTTGCTTGTAAATCAGTGAATTTTTTCTTTGTAGTTTGGAGAACGTTCAGTATCCCTACCAACTCTACATTGCTCCTTCTACCAGCAGCACAGAGAGACCCAGCCCAAATGGTCCCGATAGACCTTTTCAGTGTCCAACCTGCGGGGTCCGGTTCACTCGCATTCAGAACTTAAAACAACACATGCTTATCCACTCAGGTAAGGAACGGTGCTATTTCCAACAATTACTAATTGATAGGCATTGCAGAAGTTTGCTCACTGTGCCACAAATACAGTAATGCAGTTCTTTTTTTAATCACTTGCCAGGCGCAAGAGAACTGATTTCAGAAAGATGGGGTAGAGAGGTATGTCTCACCGAGTGCCTGTTCTGATACATGAGATCTGACTGAAGCTGCACTCGTGGATGATTAGCATTTGTGTGCACTGCAAAAAACGTGCCTGCAAGTCATCAGAATAAGTTCTTCTCAAAAGAAAGATTTAAGATGAAATCTCACAGTACACTTGGCTTTCTTATTATACGAAGAAAGTGATGTGGATTGAAATTCTTCCTCTTCGAGATCATAATTGTCTGCTGTGTTTTAGAGGAGAATTGCAGCCATTAGAAAATATGTGTTCATGTCTTTGCATTGAAGAATGTCGTATGTTTTTGGATCTCAGGAGTTTTTGGAATTAGTTTGATAATGAATTCAGTTTCTACGTAGTACAGACAGCAGATGGTTTGTACAAATGCCTCTTCCGAGTCTTGATGCCAAAGTAGTTCCATCCATTTTGAATTCTCACCTAAGTATGAACTCCTAATGTCTTTGCTGTGTTGATATTTTTTGAGACTTTTCATTGGTATCCAGCAAGAGCACTGACATTGTAGTGAATGAAGGGAGTATTGAAGGGTTATTATAGTTGAGCTCTAAACTTAACAGTTTAGCATCTCTTAGTTTGAGACTGACTCTTTCCTGCGCTCAGATGCTGTACCATTTGTACCGCAAATGTCGAGGCATAACTTCTTCACTGTCAGCAGTTATTTGTCAAACACCTTCAAGCAAAATGGTCATAATGCATTTAGGCCAGCAGTAAAAATACATGTAGTATTTAAAAAAGCAAACTGTATGGATGTATCAGTTGCAAAATTATCCAAAGGATGTTGCTAAAGTTGTAGCTGACTGCAGAAAGCTTCAGCAAAGCATCTGTGGCAGCCTTGTCAATTGACTGCCCATGGGCAAAATTAGAAGAGATTACTCTTTTAGAGCAATTATTGTGCAAAATATGCAAGAGAAGTTTTCAGACCTTGGAAGTGTTAGAAGTGTTTTCACATGAGCAAAGAGGATGAAGAGATTTTCCTCAGACCATCTGAGGAAATAGGTGCCCTTGAACGGTATGCAAGCATGAAAAGCTCCACGAGACGATATTCTAGAATATTAACTTGTTTTCACATGCTTAACAAGGAGTTTCAGTGTAACCTTAACTACAGCTTTCTCTGTGTAAAAGCCCCAATTAAAAGTTCAGCTCTCACTTTGAACATAAGGAAAGCAGAGTGAAAGACTGGTGGAATTAACAGCCTGGACTGATGCACATTCAGCCCTTTGAAAAAAACCTTTTTTATTCCTTGACAGCCCTATTATGACTAGAGCTCCATACTCCAGATTCTTGGCCTCATGTTTGGATTTCCACACTTTCTGGAGTTCAGACTCTTTATTTAACTTGTTGGTGATTCAGTCTTTTATGTTGTAATAGTTCTGTTTGGGTGTGATCACATACTCTCAGGCGCTGCAGCACGTTGCAGCGCTCATATGTTTTGGGGTTTCATTAGTGCCTATAATAAGCGAAAAATGAACTAGTAACGGAACGACTACATTAAAACAAGAAAAAAGGGAAAGCATGAACTTAAACCGTCTTAGAGAGTTGTCGGTCATGCAAGGTTGCTGAAAATTCTTGTATACAAGGGTTCCCACACAATATAAAGGCTGCTGCTTTACTTTTTTAACACCATTCCTGCTGCATTACAGGGGAAACCCTGTGCACAATGTCCCCCCTGCCAGAGCACTACTCTGAGGCCAGAGGCGGCAAGAAAAAGACATTGCAATTAGGAGTAGTCTGATAATTGCATTGTTGGGAACCAGTCTGGCACAAGAATCTCCCAAGATCAAAAGAATTCAAAGTTGTTTTGAGATGACAGCTGCATCAGATCCTTTCTGGCTTTGGCACAGCGTCTTAATCATAGTCTAATCCGTGGAAACTTATGTTCATTTTAAACTGTGAGGAAGAAGAGATGTAAGCCTTAAAGACGGGTTGCATCATTATGAAATATATTAGCAGCTGGTTCTGAAAAATCGCAGCTATGTGCTTGCTAATTGTTCTGCCATTTTAAAGTTAACCGGAGTGCTTCTTCCTAAATCAGTGCTCGGCTGTGAGCGGACGCTGCTCCTGTCCTTGCGCTGTTAGAAATCTGGAAGCATTTTGCCAGCCATCTCTCACGACAGAAGGTGAACGTTTGCTGCTCTCTTTTTGCAGGCATTAAACCATTTCAGTGTGACCGCTGTGGGAAAAAGTTCACCCGAGCTTACTCGCTAAAGATGCATCGCCTGAAGCACGAAGGTAAACGCTGTTTCCGGTGCCAGATATGTAGTGCCACTTTCACTTCCTTCGGGGAATATAAACACCACATGCGGGTTTCCCGGCACATTATCCGCAAGCCTCGGATTTACGAGTGCAAAACATGTGGCGCCATGTTCACCAACTCTGGAAATTTAATCGTTCACCTGCGGAGCTTGAACCATGAAGCATCAGAGCTAGCAAACTACTTCCAGAGCAGGTGAGGTGCACAGCAAAAACCTAACAGGGAAACTTGCTTTTTTTTTCTATTTTTTTTTTTCCCTTTCTCCTTTTTTTTTTTTTTTTTTTTTTTTTTTTTTCCTATTTCCTTTTTTTCCTAAATCACCTTTTCCTGCTTTCGGGGCAGCCTGCTGTGCCTCTCATCAGGTTGCCAGCTAATTTGAGTCAAATTCATTCTTGCACCACTATCTGTTGTATCTAATCTGTGTATAAACTTCATAGGAGGGCACTGAAGAACCCAGTGATACGCAGAAACAGCTTCTAGGCTACTTAATTTATGTTTTCTGTTGTATCCGTGGGCAGGCTAATGGTGTTAAGCCACGGCATTCTGTCCTGTACTGTCTGTGGAGATCTGCATATGATTTAATATTCAAAATCTTGTCCACAGACTGTTTGCTCACGTAGGGAATAGACTTGTGACTTCGTTTTAAGTGTTTGCTTGATGGTGGATATTGTGGAAAGATTGCATGACTCCATACCTTTTTAATTTCCTAAGTAACCTATTGCTAAACGATCGGACTAACAGAGTGTGGTGTCTTTAAATAGTTACAGAACTGTTGTCCATACAGGACTAAGGTGGTATGGATCAGGGAAGGAAATGAAATTCAGCTCCTTTCACACGAGTGTGACGCGTGTGCACATCACAAAGCACTGTTGCAATTGGCAGCCTTCCTATACTGTCAGCAGAACCTTTGCTTCCTCACCTCGTGCTTCTGTTTACAGCCTGTCCACTCTGAATGCTGCTGTTTCTTGGGCGGATCTTATCTCAGGGGTGGAAAAGGCCCACATCTTTGCCAGTGCTGCACTAATTTTTGTTTCTATTTTTAATGGTTGGGTGTTCCCTTTTGTCAATGAGGTTTTCAGTGCCATGTGATGTTCCGATCGTTAACGTTCTTTCTCATCAAGGTGATACGGTCTAAATAAGAAGTTACTGTGCAGGAAATACGGATGCACAACAATGCCAAATAGATGTTGTGGAATTATTTTTTCTGTGTGTTTAGATGAGAACTGGGTTATAGTGCTTTTGAGGTATGCTGCTGTGAAGATCTGAGAGCAGTGTGAAACAAGTATCTGTGTGCAGCGTAATATGCAGCTTGTATAATGTAACTGATACAAAGAAACTGATACCTCCAATGTTTGCGTGAGAAGTGACATTTCTCTTCTGTCCTTTGCCCCTCTTCTAGTGACTTCCTAGTACCGGACTACTTAAACCAGGAACAAGAAGAGACCCTCGGGCAGTATGAGCTAGGGGAGCATGGCTTTGAAAGCAACTCTTCTGTCCAAATGCCTGTCATTTCACAGGTCTCGTCAACTCAGAATTGTGAAAGCACTTTCCCCTTGGGGTCTCTGGGTGGGTTGGCAGAGAAGGAAGAAGATGTGCCAGAGCAGCCAAAGACTAACGCCACTGCTGAGGCAACCGCAGGTGACCCTCCAAAACCGGAGCTGTCATCTATTACTATTGAATAATTCATGGTTTGGTTTCATTTTTGTTCTTTGGAAAGTGCCTGTGTTTGGTCCTGTACATTTTAATTTAATTTTTTTAAACAAAAGTGGGGAGATTTTCCCTTTTTACTTTGTAAGCTACGCTTTAAACAGGAAACTGCAACAGATGTTACATTATTTTTCATGACTGAATGATCACTTCTGTGAAAATATTTAAGACTGAATGCACAAAAAGATCTTGTCAAAACATCATGGAAGCTGTGATACACTTCTAAAGAAGAACAACTGATTCAGATCACTTTAACTATTTCTTCTTCCACAGTTAGAACAGCTCATTAAGTTTCTCTTGCTTCTGCAGACCCTCTGGTTAAGGGAAAGAAATCAGAGGAAACCTTTTTGAAATGACAAACAACAGGATGCGTTGGAAGTCATTATTGAGCAGCTTTGACTAGTTTTGAGTGGATGCTTTAATCTTCTGCATAAAAAAAATGACATTTCCTATCTCTGTGCCTGCTGTTTTTCAAAGCGCTTACTGTAACCCTTTTCTTGGAAATGGTAAGCATTTTTGAAACTAACAGTCACACACTTTTTAAAAACACATTGTCCCTTTTCATCTCAAGATAAATCAGTTTTGACAAACCAAGTGATGTCATGCCAGGTATTCCTCCTTCTTACATTTCAGTCCTTTTAGAAACCGCTCGATCAAATAGCCTGTCTGGATTTGCCAGGCTAAGGTTAGGCATGGAAATACTATGATGAGGAAAATTCTAGTGGTGCATAATGAAGTGAGGAGTTAGAGGAGGGTATAACCATGCACGCCTGACGAATATCTCTGACTGTATCTTCCTGTAGAAGGGAAACCACGTGTGAAAACGAAGGTTTTCCCAAACTGAAATTCTTAACTAACTTGGCCAGATTATCTGGTCACTTCTTCCTATCATATATACTGTATTTTACTGATCTCCAAAATCTAACGAAAGGGAATTTACAGATGGGGGAAAAAAAAGAGCTCTCTTCTGCATTATTGCACATTTTTTTTTCTTTATACATATGCATGTATGGTTTCTGAGATTTTTATTAGGCTGTTTTGGACAAAACAGGCAATTTATTCTCTTCAGAGGCCAACTTGCTAACCCAACAAGGGGTTGTTTACAGAAAGCCTATATAGCGATGATGAATTGTTCCTATTTCAAAACATTTGAAATCCTTGCCAATTCAGTTTATTAAAGGCCATTACTCCAGCTATATACACAGCTCAAGTAAGCAATAAATTGTGAAAGATTTGGAATTTCATTTTTTCCATATTTAGAAAAAGCTGCAAATTCAGGGTATGGGATTTTCAGAGCAGTGATTCTTGTTTTGTTGAGGCTGTTTGGGTTATAGGACTGCTTTGAAAGCTAAATTAGGAAATACATTAGGAGGTTTTTGATTTATTTGTTTTATTGCTTCTGAAGTTAACTCGGTGTTTGATGCCAAATGCCTATCGCCTACAGATGACATGCTGAGGGAGTAGGTATTACTTGATCTTAGTATTCCAAAGGCATGATGTACTCCCTTAGTTTTGAATCTTGATTTTAAATAATTGTTTTCTGTCTGGATTTGCTTTATGCAAACACGAGGAGGAAATGAAGCTGATAGGAATGGTTGCTCCCGAAGAAACAGAAGACACAGAAGTCACATTATATTGCGAGATCAGTTTGTATTCAGTTAGCTTAGGCAGCTAATACTCTGTAAGTCTAGGTTGTTTCCACTGATAGCCTGCTTTTGTAAGGAAAAATAGCTTATTGCCCTTTGAAAAGAGCTGAAAGGGTTTCAGTGTCTTCAGCACTTTTTCTCTGCTCTGTTTTAAGTACAAAATACACGTTTTAGTTAAATAAAGTGAAAACGGTTGGAATTTAAGACCTTTCCATGTCACTGGAGTGAAGTTTCCCTACCAGATCCGACGAGTGTTTTATAAATATGCTGCAAAGAAGTTCTCTGCTACAGTTCAGTCTTTTGTCTACCTTTGTTAAGTCTTCTTAAAAGGGCTTGAAGGAGAAATAGTCTTTTGTGATGCTGTGCTACGAATCGGTCCGGTGTCTTTTCGATGGGCTGAATTTAAAGACCAATTCTCTTCCACTTCTGATTTCTATAACTGAAAAGCCAGTGAGACAAGAAAATGCCTTTTGATGAGTTTTATCTTGACTTATAGGGCTATGACACTGAACTCAAATAAAGGATTTTCTTTTTTGTTACTCATCTTTCCAGGTCTATGCGATTCCTCTGTGATTCATGTAGTAAATAGTACTCACACAGAAACATGGTTCGAGGCTGTGCAGGTGTAATGTTCAATGGTCAGATATAGGTGGACGTGAACTCCTGTTAGAATCTGATAATTTTCACCCATTAGATATTTTGCTAATACACCTGTTGGTGAGGAGATGTGCAAACACAGAATAGAAATATCTGGATTTTGGATTTTTAAAAGTCTTAAATTTTTGTGTCAGAAGACAAACTGCTTTCTAAATAGCAGCGAGAAATGAAAAAATAAAAACCCCGCTACCTTTGTAGTTCTAATCTGTTCTTCCTTGAGAAGAAATAAGTTAACACCTTGGTCCGAGGCAAGTCATGGGTTTCGTTTTGCATTGCACAGTGTTACACATTCTCTTTTCACCCCTGTAATCTCTGTGTAACATTTGTTTTGTTTTGCTTTTCTCACTTCTCAATCTGATTCCACTGCAGGGGCAGTAGAGTTCTTAGAGGGCTTGTTTGTTTTAGGATTGGGCTTTTTTGTTAGTTTTCCTGTTTGTAAGTGCTTCTTGTTAATATCTCTTTCCTCCATAGAGCTTAAATTAAATACAAATATGCTTTTTATTTTTCCTCCCTAACTTGCTGGAAATGTTCAGTTCTCTGGAATATTGATGTTCTTCACGGGACAGATGTAAAAATGTAGAACATCTTAAAACAAGTTCTGCTGCTAAAACTTGGATCCCAAATTGAGTGAGATAGATATCTAAACTAGAAGAAACTTGTCTTGTACTGCACCTGGGATTAATCATAAAGCTTCTTTCAGTACATTATCAGTGTTTTGAACCCTGGACTGCATTTTTGTCCTTTTCCCCCAAAGCCCCCAAGTTCCTTGGTTTGGATTTGTATTTCTACTTGACCAGCATCACAGAATCACACAATAGTTGAGATTGAAAGGGACCTCTAGAAATCACATGGTCCAAGACCCCATGCTGAAAGCAGACTAAGTGAGAATGGGTGGCTCAGGACGTTGTCTTGTCAGGTTTTGAATAACTCCAAAGACAGAAGCCCTATGACTTCTCTGGATAATCTATTCCGGTGTTTGTGCACCCTCACCTTAAAAAAGTTCTTCTTACGCTTAAATGGAATTTCTTGTATTTCAGCTTGTGCCCACTGAGAAAAGTTTGTCTCCATCTTTACACCCTTTTATCCGCTAGCCGTACACATTGGTAAGATCCTCCTGTGCTTTCTGTTCTCTGGGTGGAATAGTCCCAGCTCTCTCTCAGCATACATCGTGAGATGCTGCAATCCCTTCACCATCCTGAGAATATCTTCAAACAGGTGCACATCAGACCCATTGCAGTAGTTTCTGCCACGACGAGTAATCTCCAAATTCATTCACAAAGTGATGTAAACATGTTTTACTTCTGCGTGTCCTTCTCCTGTGCAGTACCATTCTTTTCACTCAGTAGTAAATCCTTTCCTCACCCATTTATTTGCAAGTAGAGTGCCTTCACTACCGCAGAACTAGCAAGATTCTGCTGTGTGCTTGGGTCCCAGACTCTCAGAGTCTGTATGGGGTCATTCTCCCTTGCATATTGTGTAGAGCAGTATGTCTAATGGGAAAAACAGGAAGGCAGTGGAAATTTTGTTTTCTCTGCCTCAATGTGGTGTTTTGGGAGAGGGGATAAAATTCAGAAGCTCTCGATTTCCCTGCAAAGAGAGGAAGAAAAATGAGCTCCCTTTTAGCTGTGTGGGAGATTTGGCCAAGTTGTAAGGGTTTGCTTTGTTTTTTTGATGCAGACACATAGCACAACTCCCCTGGAAATCCATGGGATTGCCTTCACGTTCAGCAAACTAAGCTCCCCATCAGAACTGCTTGTCACTTCTCTTACACCGGGTGTGATGTGTGTTCTTCATGGTTTGTCTGTCTCGCTGCTGTTTGAGTTCAGTTGTCAGGCTCACAGATAGTGTAGTCACGTCTCTCATACTGAGAGATTAGTAGACAAGGTTATTGAAAATGGTTCTGGGTTCACGTGTATCTTGAGTCTAAAAGGTGTGAATTTAAACTTTTTTAAAAAGTACTAGCTGCCAATGCAGTAAGATATATTTTGTAAGACTATGATCCCTATATATCCTTTCCGGGATAAAATTTTATTGTTTTTAAGCTATGGTTTAAAGTTTTTATATGAGGGCTTCAGTTGCTTCTTGGTTGCTGGCTTTCCCCTCCAGCCCCAGGATGTAAGAGCATTGAGACTATTGCCAGTCTCTCTCTGAGACATACCAGGAAGCATTTTATATGCAAATAGAACGGGAGCTTTGTGCACCCTGCAGGGATGGAGAAAATGCAGAGGTAGGAGCACCTGCTGCTCCGAGATCCATTGCAACTTCCACACCATCAGAATATGGAAAATAGCTAATTTTCATTCAGATCGATTAAGTTCGAGTTTTGCGTACAAGGTGAAACCCAACTTTGGAGGGTTCTCATCTCCAGTTATGGACATAAGGAATTCCATGGCATCTTGATGGCAGATAAGAGTGTTCAAGGCCAGACTGTGCTTCAGCCACATCGGAGGTCCCGAGTAAGTGGAGTCGAGTCAAAGTATTTTGAGGAAATGTACCATAAGAAACAAATGTGAATTTCTTTTAATGCAACAGTACTTACTGCTCTGGGTTTTTGTTAACTCAATATGTGCTGTCACAGTAATTCAGTGTCCCACAGGTCTCAACTACAAATCTGGTTGCACTAAAAAAAAGTCGAGTCGGTTTCTGGTGCTGCCAGCCTGTGTGGCAACTGTACCTACAGTCTTCCTGAGGGTTGCTGAAGTCCCCAGAGGAGTGATTTTGTTTAACCATTCATTTAGCTGGTGCATGCTTTTGATATTCTGACGTATAGCCCTGGCTACACAAACTTCTTGGACAGCTTCTTTGCCCTGTACCTGCAGTGCCTTCACTCTAGGTGCTGCTCTGTGATGAAACCCCGAAGAGGGAAGGAGTAAAGCTGGAGGAAAAATGTGAATTAAATTATTGTTGGGCTTCTTTGTGCATTTTAGTAACAGTGAAACCCCCTTAACTGTGCCAGTCTCCAGTCACCAGCCGTATATCCAGTCGTCATCTCATCCACAGTACAGCTTCTCTTGTTGATGCTGGCCACAGCTAGATTACTTGGCATGTTTATTGACTTAACAGAATTGGTTTTTGGTTTTGGTTTTGTTTTTTAATGTATACGATGTTTAAATACACTTCACATTTTATATAATACTATCTGGCTATTAGTATTTTTCAGGAACCATAGTTCTTGGTGGCTATATATATTTTTGTGACTTTTTTTGTAAACTAAGTGCCGTTTCAACGTTGCAATCATTTTTAGAGTTATTGTAATCAATGTGAATATCATGTTTTTTCAAATCTGTTCTGAGCCTGTAGTGTTTGCTTTGTGATCATATGTGTAATGTATATATTCTGTATAGTTACATTGTATTGAAATACTAGCTTGTTTGATATAAGAAAAGTATGTATTGGATACCTTTTTGCTAGCCTGGTTGTTTAATCTTTAAAAAAAAATGTTCTAAAATACAAAAAAAAAAAATTATCCAAACTGGTCCCATTATAGGTCAAAATTAAGGGGGGAGAAAAAAACTAGTTTTGAGTGTCTTTGGATAGAAACATGAAGCTAAGATTTTTCATTAAAATATTAATGTTTTATGGAGTATATCTTTGCTTTGTGTCATTCTTTAACTACATCAAAATTTGTTTTAAAGTGCATATTTGTTTTAAAGACTTGACCTTGGGTAAAAAAAAGGTGCAGATCTGTTGCTAGAGCTACGTTCTCTTGTAACTTTTGCTTATAATTAGGCTCCAAACACATGAACGTGAGGAAGAACTCAATATTGTTCAAGCTGTCTTTAGAGGGAAGGTAGTTTGAAATAAAGTAAACATTTAGAAATGATTGAAGAAGTTACATAAGTTAAGACTGTTAAGAATAAAGTACGTGTTGTTGTTTAATTTTCCATTGTATATTACATTTCCTTTTGTTAATGTTCTCTTCTAGGCTGTGTTCTGCAAAAGCGGTGGGGCCATCTTCTGAATGGGGTTTTGTTGATGGAAAGCCAGCCAAGAATGAGCCTAATCAAATTAGTCAAAGCAGAAGATGTTTAAAAAGGACAGTAGACAGTCATCGTGATCACAGCCATGAGCTTCAAAGTAGTCATGAAACAGCCTAGAGTCGTGGGACATAAAATATACCTCTGCCGTTTCTGGCAACCCTTGCAATTAAATTAATTTGCCTTTTCCAGACCCACCTGTCTGACTGAGTAGGGATGCTAGCTGGATCAGCACATAGGTAGGGCACAGGTAGGAAAATGGAAGTTTTAATTAGTTGGCTGAAATGATTATAACTCTGCTCAGTAACCTGTATGAATAACAAGCAGATTGACATGATTAATACACTAGGAGTCAGCATCTGACGTGGGAAGTGGGAAAAAAAAAATGGAAAAGCATTCCACTGTGCAGCATAAGCAGCCACAATGAACCTTGGATTGAGGGGGTTGAGAGTTTATAAATTCCAAGTTCTCATGTTCCTGAGGACCTTGTGTAGGGACAGAAGTATTTTATCAAAAGCATAACTGGAAGAGGGGATGTATCTGGGGAAAGCTTTGGAGAGAATTACGGTTTGAAATGTAAAGGCTTTGACTCCATTGGTCTCCCGCAAAAGAAAGAATCCAGTCGCTTTGAAGACAGTCAGGCTGCAGTTAGGAATATGCCGTGATGTTTAGCAGACCATTACAAATCTAAAGCCTGTATGACTGTATATGAATATATAGTCATAAAGCTACGGCGAGACTGTTAGAGTGCATGCCTTTGATGGATATCGAGGTTCAGCCTTGTGACTGAAGTGGATTTTTGCAAAGCACAGCCATATGTTTAGGTTTAGTATGAAACATCATTTAGAGATCCTTCACAAAGCAAATGTACACTATCAAAGTTTTTCTGTGGCTTACTTACAGCATTTAAGCGTTTTATTCCTGACAGTAATGAAGTACCATTTCTTTTGCGCAGAGGAGTGCGGCTGAGATTGAATTCATAGCTACTGAGAATGTAGTATAGCAGGGAAGAGCTCTCCCAGGGCTTACTGCACCATTCCTACATGTGTGATATCTCGGTGAAAACGAAGCTGCTAAGAGGAACCTGGCTTGGATCATGTATAAAGCGTTTTTCACAAGCTGCCTGTGCGTGCAGCATCTCCAGAGCACTGAACATAAGTCTGTCATCACCATTCTCAGAGCACAGATTGTTGTGAGACCATGAGCAAGCAGAGCAGGGGTAAGTGTGCACTTCAGAGCCTCAGTTACAGCTCAGAGCTCTTCTGAGAAGTAGTTCTCAGTCATTCCGACTTTTGGATATAAACACTTTTTTCAGAGATGTGGACCTTCTTGTACAGTAGACGTGCACTTACTGATAATAGCCGTGGCTTTCGTAGTTACCTTTCACAAATCCTTTAGAAACAGGACACAAACTCCCAGTGACAGCCACGTGTTCGAAAACCACTCTAAAGGCTTAACTGCCTTTGATAATGAGTTGCCTTCATCTCAGTCACAAGGTCTCCTGGTGAACTTATGTGAGCAACTCATGGGGCATCTGCATCTCACTTGAACCTTCTATAACAGTTTTGAAGTTAATGATCTCCACATAAGAGAGCTGCTGTGCTCAACTGTGTGTTAATTTGTGTGTCTGTGTCACTGTCCCTGACTCTTAGATTCCCTCCTCTTTTGAATACAGCTGTTTTTTACAGTTCTGATTGGATTTATATGGGGATATCTATGAGAACACATCTCCTGCGTAGGTTTAAACTACATTCCTCGTCTTTCATATACTTGCATAAATCTAGATACTTCAGTTCTGTGTTTCATAATACTTCCATAATTTAGAAGATAGCAGTTTTTTTTCTCAAAGAGTACTGCTTGTTCCCCTGTACACACACGCATGCGCACACAACATGTGCTCATTCAGAAAGAATTCTGAACAACGGACGTACAAAAACATTGGTTGACAAACTTTCCTCGCTGCTTCCCTACAGAAATGGCTGGTATTACGGTGCTTTTGTTGGTTAGTTTTCAGGTGGATGAAACAGCTTACTAGCTTAGGACTCCAGCAAGGACCTCTCTTTGCTTTTCTCTTCACCCTTACGAACTTCTCTCGCATTTAGAGTCAATCGCAGAGGTGTGGTTTCATGTGATCCTGCACTCAGCCCTAAACCTCCTCCACAGAGAGATGGGATTTACGGACAAGATACTCATCGTAAGGAAGCAGACGTATTTTGTGGTCTTGAGATGTTTTTTTTGGAGTGGGAGAATGTTGATGGTTCTTGGGTATAGCTTTCTCTTTAGTTTTTGCTTCACGTAGACTCTAACGTTTTCCAGACCATTTCTAAGAAAAGCCAATGTGATTATAGATCACTGCTAAGCATGAAGTGCCATCAAATAAATATGGGCAGTATTAATTTACACCAAAACTAACTACAGTCCTTAATTATTTGTTGGACTGCAGTGCAGTACAGCTTTCTGACTATCTTGGACCCAAGATAGCTGTGAGTATGCCCCTGGGCACTCAACTTTCTAGAAAGAACACTAGTGGTAAAAGGAACCATCTGAATTCTTTGCAGAAGGTGGAAGTCTTCCAGGTAAGAACACCTCTGAGTAAAAGAGGAGTAAACAAAAACACAGAGAGAGGAGCAAGGAGACCAGAGGCTAGTGGAACAGATTACTCAATTCCAAGATCATTTTTGTATGTATAAATGGAGAGGACGTTTTGACATGAGCAGAAGGAGAAGTGATTACTCAGGGTTTGCTACTACATTGCTGAAGGCCAACAGTCCACTGCCTTCAGGCTTCAGCTGCAGCAGGGTAAATTGCAGTCCCAGTCCACTTAAGTATTCCAGTAGTCAGCCTTTCCAGGAATATGCTTAAATTGCTCCTTAGCATCTTACCCATTTGTGAACTTCTGCTGGTTGCTACTCTGTCTCAGCGCAGTGTATTTTATGTCCTGTGTATTAACGGGGTGCACAGAACTGGTTTTGGGTAAGCAGACCCTTGCACTCGATAAAACAAAACTGGAGAGAAAGACACTAAACTATCACGGTTTGGGAAACCAAAATATCTCTCCAAGGTTGAACTTTATCTTCCCACAATTTAAATGAAAAAAATAAGAATCCTAACAAAACCTTTTATGTAACTTCAGTGTCACAGTGATCAGTTTCAGGGCTGACGTGACAGCAGTTATAAACAACAGTTATGCAACTGCCTTGTTGGTTGCATTGAAACTAATACAGAGAAAGAAAGAGCCAAACAAGAAGAAATGGCTTTGGGTTAACTTGTTATGTTTTAAACAAATAAAAAACGCTCAGGTCTGCCTCCTTTTCAAAAGTGAGTGCAAGGCCAGGATGAAAAATCTCTTTGAAAAACAGAGGCGGTGAACTGCACTTAAAAATGCTATTTGTGGTCGAGGCAGAATTTTGTTTATTGTCTTAAGACTTGCAGGTTTTTTTAATTTTAAATCTGACAGTGAGGTAATTCGATATTTTAATTTTGAGTTCCTATTTTAAATTCCTTTTCAAAGAACCCTTTAGCACATTGTTCTGTTGAGTACTGCGATTGCAATGTCACTGGTTCACACTGTCTGCGGTCAGGCCCACGTATACATGTATGCATACGCTTTATTTCCTCCTCTCACCATCTGGCAGGCATTCAGATGTTTCTGAGTGGAACTGAAGGCAACATGGCTGCTGCACATTGCACGGTCAGCATCTGGTATCTCAGAGAGGAATGCTTCCTTAGGGTGAAAACCCATTTGTGGTAGTACTTTAATTCATAGAAGGACAACACAGGAAAGTTCTTTGTCCAGCTGGCTGTACTGGCAAAACCCAAGTCCTGCCTCTATTATACAGGGCTTGTACCTGACTGTCATTTTCTGTGATCCATCCAGTAAGGGCAGGATGCAATTACTATGCAGTACCATTAAAGATTTAGTACAGACATGAGCTAACCTGGAATTAATTTGCAGTTGTGAGGCAGATGTAGAAAACAATGCCTGAGTGGATCTCTTATCAAAGAAATTCCGTGGCTTTTTTGTTTCTCTAGTATTTTTCCTGCTCATCCAGGGACCACTACAGTCAAGAAGAGATGGGGGACAGGATACAAATGTGTCTCTTTGCTCAACTCTGCCTTTTGAGAATGCGAGGATGCAGAGGAGCCTCTGGCTTGTTGCTACCGC
Source organism: Numida meleagris (assembly GCF_002078875.1). NCBI lineage: Eukaryota > Metazoa > Chordata > Aves > Galliformes > Numididae > Numida > Numida meleagris. The sequence goes on along the minus strand of NC_034431.1, from coordinate 1,725,031 downwards.
TGGGAGGGGAGGTAGCAGATTTTGGAGGCGCTTACACAAAATGGGTTTGTTACACATCCCACTGATGTGTGTATTAGTGTGAGTCATTGGGTGTATTTACTACCCTGTATGTTACAGGTTCAGTGAGCAAAACGCCGAAGAAAACCTGCAGAATATAATGCGCTCGCTATTCCTGCATGCACAGCCAGCTGTGATGAGCCTTTGTGAGCCTTTGTATTGGATTCCCTGCCAGATTTGCCAGGAGTTGAAAATGGAAAAAGTGGCTTCACCCAGCATAGACCTATGTTGAGGAAGAAAGCTGAACTCAAAGCTACCCATTTTAGCTGTTGAGTTTCCAAATGCCCCTTGTTTACACTTGTCTTTCCTGATCCAGTAACTCGGTGTTGCGTATTACCCTTGGTGTCCTGTTAGGTGACATGAGGAGCGTGGTTTATGTTCCCATCTCATTGTCCTTGCTTGCCTTTCCTGCTTTCTTCCTTTGGTTTGTTTCTGTGGACTGTAAAGGAGCAAGAAGTGAGTGAAAGCTCACACGGCCTTTGACATCTTTCCAGACCAGTAATAAGGCACTGGGAGGTTAAATTTTATGTTTTGCTTAGCCTTCCCCACTGGAGACATGAAAAGAATTATAGGACTTTGACCTGTTGTGTGGCTAGGCAACTGTGATGGGTGCTTTATTAAAGTCTATAGCAATAAAGCTAACACAAACCAGAACCTTTCTGTGTAGTTCTATGTAACCCTTTAAGAAGTGATGGATGTTTTGCAGCAGGAGTGGAGGGAAATCAGTAGGTTAGGTCAAACTGCACAACATGATAACTAGAACAATTAATAGTGCTTACTGTGAAATAGCAAGCTCTTGGCTCCCCGGATGTTATAAACCAGGGCAGATTGCCTTTAAAGTATGGCTCTGATCAAGAGTGTCTGTAGAGCCCTCAGTACAATAAAGCTGTTGCATGGAGATCATTCTTCTCCATGTCTGTGATGTTTTAAGTAGGGTTTTTTGTGGGTTTTTTTTTTTTGCTACTGTTTTTTCCCCTCTTTGCCTCAATGCTATAGAAGCATTATATTTTGTAGGAAGGTACCAGATTCTTTTTTTTTTCAAGAACTGGCAGCTGAAGTGTTAGCTGAAACAGTGGCAGTGGTGCCTTTTCCCCATCAGCTGCCATTTGTACAAATCCACTGAATCAGCTACAGAGCTGTAACTGGGCATGATCTGTTTTTGTCTGTGTTCCTAGTGATGCTGCCAGAAATCCTCCAGCTTGAATTCCCATCTCAAAGTGGGTTTGCAGCACCCGTGTTCTGAAAAAGCCTTTCTTTTGTTTGCTGTCCAACACGGAGACTCTAAGCTGCATGTTGGAGGACACAAAGAACCTAACAGTGTAGAATGGAGCTTGCCTGACATACTAGGGTACGTTTTCTTCTCCTTCAGCACCTTGGCTATTTTGATCCCTTCATTAGCTCAAGACATTCCGTTTTCCAGGTAGCTGCTAGTAGACCAAGCAGGTACTTGTCTGTCTTCTTTCCTAAAGCCAGAGGAGGAGGAAGCAAACCACAGCAGGAGGATAAAGCCAGCTAATGTTGAACAACAGTCACTCCTATCAGCATAATAAAAGCCAGCCTCCAGGATCTCCTTGCCATCTCAATGTGTGCAGGGTCTATAGACCTAAGCCTGCACTCTGCCTTCTCATTTAGTAATTCCATGTTTTATGTAGTACTATGTGCTGTTATGGCTTTCTCTTACACGATGTGCAGGGTTTCTTGAGTAGTGAGGCTGGCACAGAACTGTTCTTGTACACTCAGAGACAGAGGTCCTCATAACCGTAATATTATTTGTACAACTGCACAGTGTTCAGCACTGAGAGTTTTTTATTATCAGGGGTGTCAAGTACGTCCCCTTTTTCTCATTAAACCTAACTCTGCTCTTAAACTCCTGAAGGGAGTGCAGGGGGAAAGAAGTGGAATTAAGATTTTATGAAAGTGTCCTTTTCTCCTGACTTGGAAGACAAGGTATTTATTTTCAGTGCATTAACATTTTTCACAAAGAAGCTGCAGTTCCCTGCAGGACTGTAGCTCAGCCTTTTGGCAGGCCTGAGAAGCCAGTACTCCCTTGCTTGCATTCAAGTCATGTTTGGTTGCTTGGCTTTAGGTCAGTGGGGGTTTGCTACAGCTTTGAAGACTAGAAAACAATCTCTTTTTTCTCCTTTTAAAAACTGAAAGGAGCTAAGCTGGAAAATGGGAACTCGCTGTAAAAGTGCATCAAGAAGGCCAGGTATTTGCAGCCGTCTTTCAGCTAAGCCATGTGTAGTTCCTTTGGTATAACCATGGAGCAAACAGCTTGCCCTCCCTGTTCTGTTTATTGAAAACAAGTATCATTAGACCAGGGGAGAGGCTGGAATTAATTAATTGCATTACCATATTGGCAGAGTTTAGATTCCTGTCCTGGAAGAGCGTCCCTAACAAAACAGTCTGCCTAATTACCCCTTGGTCCAGCAGCCTTGAGTGAGACATACAGATTTTGCAAAGTAAAACCTGTTCAGCTGTTACCTTTCCAGTCCACTGTCCTTAAACAAAGCAATTGCATCTCTGCGTAACCTTGTAGTGAATGAGCTTCAGCTCTCTCAGCCAAGTCTGAATTTAGCTTGTGGGGTTTTTGTTTTATCTCCAGAGGTGTTTCATTAGCTCAATTACAAGTGACATGTTCCACTATGCTGTTGTCTGAAAAAATTCAGCCAACGTAAATCCATCTCCAAATAGAATCCAATTAGCCGCTTACTGCCCCTTCCTTTAATCCCCCAAGCCCTATGTCTTGTTCACAGCCACACCTTTGAAAGAAGACGAACATAATCTGCTTGAGGTAACCACGCACTGAACAGCTGAGGTATTTGTACTTGTTTTTTGGTTCAGTTGGGCTTGGGTGTATACTGTTTGGGGTCAAAAAACAAGAGTCCAGTGACAGTTCTCTGGGCTAGGCTATCCCTAGGTTTGTTGGATAGGTATTTTCTGCACCTCGCTGTCCCTATCTGTAAAGGACGGGCAGTGATCCCCAATAACATTTAGAATGGTTGTTGAACCCGTCGGATGCCAGCCACTGTGTAACTGCAGAGACCACACAGGAATATAACTGGTGTTACAAACATGCTTGCTAACAATTCAGTTTGCTCCTATGCCCTTCAGATCTTGGTTAAGCATTGTTTTGAACGCGGTTAAGGTGCCTGGGTGTTGCACTGGCTTCCTGCTCGGGGCTGAGTTTTGCCCTAGATCCATTAATGTTTTGGCAACGTTGCTTCCTCACTAGTGTTGTCAAGACAGTTAGATGCTGAAGTCATCAGTAAGGCATATAACCCTAAATGGATAGGTTGGATCGGTGACCTACTTTAACATACAAGCCTTGCACAAGTCTGACCTTCTCCCCGTGATCCACCCTGAGACACTTAGCAGCACAACCCATTTCCGAGCATCTCGTGTGTTGTTTTGGACATGTGCTGAGAGCGTTCTAGCAAGGCAGTGAGCCCATCAGCTGGGGCCAGGAGCTGTGATTTGGAAACCTTGAGTGCTTGATTTGGCTACAGGCTCGCTCTGCAAATCCACACAAACATCTCTTTTTCCTAAATTTTTTTCCATTGTATCCACAGTCTGTGTCCCGAAGAACTTGTACTCCCTGTGAATTAGTGTTAGAATTATTAGTGACATTTTGTCTGCTTGCATGCGCCAATGAGATCTCAGTCTGGATTGCAGTTTAGGCTGCTGCAGTTGTTGGTGTTTGTTTTGTTCTGTTAGAAGAAGGTTATTTTTTACATAATGTTTTCATAATAATATTAGTAGTAATGCTTAAATTTGTTTTTATCTTGTAAGCATTCTCTTCCAAACGAGACTAAAACAAATTAGCAGTAACACTCAGCGGGAGTATGTGCCGTTGAGGACAAATCAGCCGTAGGGAGTGATGAGAACAGGCTCCAGACGAGGTAAGCAGAGGTTCTCAGCAGCAGGTGAGGACCTGCACCCCATGAACTGAGAAATACAGTCAAAGACATACAGTCTTGAGAAGGCTGGAAGGTTCTGGATGGTAGTCAGGACTGTTGACATGTTTTTTTGGTGGGATAACACAGGCAGATAGTCCAGACTGGTGCATGTCTGTATTTACATCTGTGCAGCTTATTGAGTGATAAAACAGGATGAATGCCCTGTAACGTGGGAAGGCAGCAACAAGGCTATACTTAACTGCAAAGTCAATATGGCAAGAACTAGTCTGGTCAGGTTTTCTACAGACAATTATCTATTTCTTCGCTTAATGTAACATTTTTGTTAGGTCCTTTTTTGGCTTTTCTGCTTTTAATTCCCTGCTCCCCTAAGCTGAGCACCCATTCTTCCTAACTCCTGCTGTCTAAAGTCCATTCATGCCAGGGGTCCCAGCAGCCTTCAGACAAAGCGTGTGCCTCCCCGTTTCCCTTGCCTTTGAAAGCAGCAAGCTTCTTCCCCCTTCACTGCACCCCAGGCAGCTCAGGACTGTTGGCTGCTCACTGAGCATATGCAGTTTCTCTGCTGTGCGCCCAGCTAATGAGTCTGTGTTCTACGTAGCAGTAGGCCCAATCCCAACCCTGAGCTAAGCCTGCCTAGAGGTGCTTTCCCCATCTCCTGAATCAGGCTGAGACGTTCACAGGTGTCTGTCCAGTTCAAAGCATGAGGGAACCACATCCCCCAGTGCTTTGGGCTGTTTGAAATCCACGCAGCATTTCTGTGGCTTAAGACCATTTCTTCATTTAACATTCTCAGATCTTGGAGATGTTTTGTTTCTGCCTATCCCCTTAAGAGGTCAAGTGCTTCTACATGGAGGTTAGCCTGTAGTTTTCCATGCACCCAGACTACTCCGTGCACGAGTGAATTTGTTCTGTGATAATACAGCTGAGCATGCAAAACCGCAAGGAAATCAGACTGGATTTTTTTTTTTCCACTTTTAATAACAGTTTACTATTCTGTAAGTGCATGTAAAGCACATGCCCTATTCCCCCAGCCAAGGAGCTTGACAGCCTGTCAGCAAGAACTACCATAGGTCTGCAGTGACTGATTTATACAAGTAAAAGCACACGTGCCAGGACCTGGCAGCAGCTTGCTCGTTGTTCTTTTTTTTTTTTGTAATGACTTGGCAACCCTTTCTCTTCTCCTTCATCCAAACTTTTGCCTTTTATAGTCTTTGAATAACGTTTTTTTTTTTTCTTGTAAGTGTATGTAGCAGTTTCCCCTCCCTCTCTTTCAGCCATTTGCTCTCCTTATCTGAATTGGCCGTGGGACGGGGGACCTTGGCGTCACAACAAGCAATTCTTGTCTGAGTACACACGACCACAAACACGACTGCACATCAGCTCATGATTTTGTGCACAGGGATGGGTGCACGCCAGGGCTTCATAAAGCTTTCTTACCTGTGCTCTGATATTCCAGTGCTCTTGCATTGTACATGCTTATCTGTAATCCCATTGGTGCAATCAAGCGTTTATTAACATTAGTTCTCATGCTTTCAGTGTAGAGCAGTCCTTTAAAGAATTACACAAATTTGTCTGCATTATCCAAGTGGGAATTCTTAAACGTGCGCGCACACAAGCTTTTATAAGCCACCCTATGTAATTGTATGGCCTCCAACATGGGTCCAAACTTGTTTATGCATGAGGGTTTATTGATTTGCTCTTTCTCACTCAAGACTACATTCAGGTATGGACTCACACGCAACTGTGCAGCCACAGTTTCTCAGACACATGCATTCTTCGGCACAGACAGTCTCTCACACATAAGCTTATAGATTTATGATTTGTTGTGAGAGTGGAAAACAGCTGCTGCAGGCTAATCAAATGCAGCAGAAGATTTAATGCAAAATACTGAAAAACACTGTCTGGTAGGAGGGTGAAATTCTTAAAAACATGCTGGTCTCATGGCTCTAGGCCAGTGCAAGAAGATTTGCACCTGGCCATGATAAACATCAGCAGTGGATTTGGAGGAGGCTGCTTCACCCTTAGAGGGCTGCCAGACACATGGGGTAAAATTCTCATTGAGTTTGGCCCTGTGAACGAGCTATATAAGTTTGAGGTTGTGATTTTTTCCAGGGCATACAACAGAGCTGCTTAGTGTGGACCACTAAGAAAGAAGTGTAGCCCAACTCGAGCAAAAGCTTTGCAGCACATTAGTGGAGCAGGTTTAAGTTCTGACTGTAAGCTCATTTCTGTCTGTCTCTGTGGACAAATGGAAAGCCATTCAGGGCTGTCAATTCGGCACCTTTCACCAGTTCTGCAAAGTCTTGGAAATAATTAACTGCAAAGGAAAGAATTTCATCTCAGATTTCTGCTGACTGACGACACAGGCAATTTATGATGCCACAAGAAGCTCAGGCTAGGATTATTTCTATGTAACTCCCTATGCTGCTGCTTGGCAGCCTAGTGACCATGTTGGAAGTGACTGAACTAGATTAATATCTTGTGGGTTTGAACTATAAAGTTCCATGAGTTTGAAGTTCTAGGGCTTGTCTTGGCTGAGTAAAGAGTAGAATCGTGCCACTTGCAACATCTTCTGCCTTCCCTGTTTTCAGTAGGTGGGACTTTCTCAGCACAGATCTTCCCTTCCTCACTCAGCAGGTGTGAGCTCACTCATCTATTTCCTAAGGTGAGACTGCAGAGGGTCTGACTGAAGTTTATCTGGCAGTTGGCAAAATAAACACACAGGGCTGGGCTGCAAAAATAGCACATGACCAATCTTCAAAGTGCCCTTCCCATGGAACCTTGGCTTGGCAGCCTCGACTGGTCTGTGCTGCTGCTCATCTCTGGCTTCCTTGGGTGCTAGGCAGTGAAAATCTGATATCTGAGCAGGGTGCACAGATGTCATAGCTGAAAAACAGATATACTTTCTTCCTTTCTGTGCTTGGTCTGCAAGCGGAGACAAGGCTTCTGCCCCAGTACTGATTTTGGTAGAGAACCCAGAGACGGCTCTTCTGTGGTTGGTAATTGTGGGTTTAATCCTTGTTTTTAGCCTGAAAACTTGCATTATTCTTTCTAACAGGAGATTGCACAGGCTGAACCAAGCAAGTCCATTCTCCTGAGAGCCCTTCTATGAGATGAAAGTGAATAATTTCTCGAGAGTCAGCTATGGGGCAGTTAGCCCACTAATTTTGTACATGCCTGTCTTCACAGCCTTCAGCTGGCAGTTTACCCCTACTTATTCCTGGATCTGTCTGATTCAAAATACCTCATGAAGATCTGCCTGTCTTTGCTGTGCAGCTTGGGGTCATCAGGTGAGCAGCAAAGTTCAATCTGTTACTGTTCACTGCAATGAGCCACCAGCTGCACATTTATGTACTGGGGGAACAGCAGCCCTGATTCGTGGCTGGTGGGTGCTGCTCTGCCGGGGAACCCATATTCCTCCTGTTCATGAGCAGACAGCCCTGGGTAGCATAAAGTGCACACTGAAACATATTCTCTAGAGATACGAGAAGCATCTGTTCCCTCCAGATGTTCAGTTGTCTTATTGTTTGTTAGATTTGAGGACAGGAACCCCTTCAATTATGTGAGGCACTCACTGTTCTCAGATGTCTGAGAGAGTGTGGGGTGGGGGGTGAGCTGGCTTTGCATGACGTCAGCAAGGAATAGAGGCAGAGGTTTCATGCTTTTTGGAAAACACTTGAAAGGCCTTTGAGCTCTGGCTAATCTCCATTGTTCGTGTGTTTTCCGGCACCAGAATGAAAGAGGAAGAATAGAAAGAGGCAAGAGAACAGCGCTGAGAATTAGAACTGGAAGCTTTTCCCGTGGTCAGGCGAGCTTGGCAGAACCCATCGTGGCAAATGGAACTGGCCGCTACAGAATCCAGGCTTAAGCTTGGCTCGGATCTTAGACCCAGCAGAGCCTCCTTAGGTTTGCAGAAGCTTTGTGGGTAGATGAATGTGTTTCAGCCAGCATCCCTGAAGCAGATTCAAGTGCAGCTGTTGAATTCAGCTGTGGAATGGAACAGAGGGTAGCACTGCACACATTCGAGAACTTTTTGCCTGCAGCCATTCTATGTCTTTAATTTTTCTACAGGCTTTTTTTTTTTCTTTTGCAGATCATAAACGACGTGTGGTGTTAGAACCACATGTGCATTGCAAGCTTTGACCCAGTAGCATAGGCTATGGTGCAAAGCTTCAGGATGACTTGTGCAAAGTTGGTAGTAAATGCATGGCAGAGCTGGGTATTGTACCTGAAATGCGCTAAATTCCACATTAAACCTTTAATCCCCTTCTGTCACATCACACTTGTTTAGAACAGCATGGGCCAGTTGCAGAGTGCAGTCTTGGTCTGTCTGCGTCATAATATCCTAGCTGACGGGTCGACAGTTTGAGATAAGTGGTCAGATCATTTTGGATGGATACATTTCAAGATGCAGTGATACCTAAAACAGGCGTGACTTGAGGAACAGAGAGAGCGTGGCTCTTTATTTTTCCGTGTGGGTTCAACCAGGTGTAGCTTAGAGCAAGGTTGGAGTAGAAACCTGACGTTATCCAGAGCAGTGCCACGTCCCTATATTATATCTTTCCCACTTGAACAGCCCTCAAACTTTCCCGCTCAATACGTGTTCTCTTTCCTGTGCACCAGCGAAAAAACTTGCTTAAAAGAGTCAATTTCAACTCGAGGTTTTAAATATTTTGTTCCTGACAGTGAGTCAATGATTTTTCCAGTCTCACCCCCACAATAAACAAGTGCAGGCTGAGTGTGGTCCAGAGGAAAATGTGAGCTGCACATGTCCTGGCCACATGCTTCTCCGGTACCAATGATAACCATATGGTGGTTCTCAGACCTTAGGTCGCCAAGGAGTAGAAGTGTTAGCAAGAATTAGTGCAAGCTCCTGCTGAGTAGATATGCAAACTAGCCTTGTCTGTAGCTACTCGCATGTGCCCAGTAAACACCTTTGCAACCTGGTAAGGTTGTGGTACCACATTTGGGTACCTTATTATTTTGCCATCTCACTCATTTAGGATGTTCACCCAACTGTCACTAGCTAGAATGTCCGTTGTTTTTTGGTGGACAGATTTGGGGACTATCATAAAAGCAACCCTGCCCCAAAACCAGTGCAAGAACCACAGCCCTCAGCAGGCCCTCAGTATGTGTCATAGCATCTCCTTTTACATTTGGAACTTGGCCTCGGTTGGCTGCCCTCTGTTCCCTCACTTGCTCTCTGTTCATCCCTTATACCCATTTACCATCCAGCCATTGCATGATACTGCTTGCATACCATGCTTGCAGAGTTCTTAGGTCCCCATAAATTAGCATTATCATCACCATTTTCTTGCAGAGTAATAGGAAAGCTGGAGCCCAGAGATCCCTAAGGACGTTATTCCCATCAGGTACCTTTAAAGATCTGGTCACAGAAGAAGTCAAAGGAAAGGAAGGAGTTATTTTGGAACACCCACCATTTGACGCTGGTGCCCTACTTTTCCTTTCTCTGAGCTCTCCCTAGTCTTTGCTCACGCAGTGTGTGAGATTTCCACATGCTTGCTTTCGTCTTTGGAAAGCGCTAGTTTCTGTAGGCACTCCATATCTCTGTTACCTGTATTTCTGATTCTTTATTTCAAAAGCAAAGAAGAGGAGGTTCATGCATTATTTTTTTAGTGTAAATTCTCAGTTTATTAAAGCTAAGCTAAATACACAGCAAACATAAGCTTAGCTCAGGCACTGGTTCACAGGAACTTGGCAGAGGCCTGCCTGCATTTCAGAATCCTTGTCCTTTTTCTAGATGAAAGCCCTGCAGAAGGATTTGTTTTTCAGACAGAAGGCAAGCCAAGTTGGTGATTTCATCCCAAGGCAGGCTGTGTCAAGCTGGTCCTATTCAAACATGCAGGAAATCAACCTTGGAGCTCATTCAGAAGTGAGGATGGAGAATGGGGGTAGAGAGGGGGCTGTGAGGAGGACGAGATCTTGAATTCTGAAACTGAGCTCTGAACAAGCAGGAAAGATACCTGCTGTCAGTGTAATGCTGCAGGGACCTTCTGAAGAATGAACTGGCAAGGTTTCAAGTAACATTTCTTAATTCTAGCTCTTCCAAGAAGTAATCTCATCTCTGTCCTCATGCAGCCCTGCAAGGGCCATGCACAGCATCGTAAGAGGTCGGGTGGCTACCACAGACAAGGCAAATTTTCTCAAGAGTGCCCTCACTCCAGTGCATTTTCTTCTGTTTAAAGCGATCATTGGCTAGTTAAAACAGTTGCTTTCTGAGTTAAAATGTGAATTCCTGAGGGGAGAGAGAGCAAGTGAGCTTACTCTGAACCAGGGAGAGGGGAGAAGGAGGTGGAAAAGCGATTCTTTTGAAGTAGTTCTTTACCAGCTATGGTAATGATCTCCGCTTGAACATTTGTGGAGCAGCTACATAACAGGAGTGGTAGAGGGGAAGCAAAGGATAGCAGAATTCAGAACAGGTTTTCTTGAGCCTGCTAGAAAACCTCTGAGGTCTTTGGCTGGTCACTTTGGCCTGCTTTGTACTCATTTCTAAACAGAGAATATTTATCTTTTTATATGGAGGAGTATGTGTGCCCTCAAGTTCTGCTCCATAGATACTAAAGCAGCAAGGAGCCACTCTGAGTACCTAGGCTGGGTCCTCACATTTCTGCTGCTGCCCAGAGGAGAAATTTCTGTTTTATAATGTTCTGTTCTAAAGTTCCCTCTGCCTTTTGTACACTCCTGGTTTACAAGCTAGTGTGAATAGCCTGAGCTTAGCTTGGAACCAATTTAGCTACACTGGTTCAAAGGAAAAAAACTGCACCTTTACATGTGTTTTTTTTCTGATGGTGAGCATACCATTAGATACATACCAGCAGATCTCTGTAAAAGTTCTTACTAGAGCTGTGACCAAAGACATTTTCCATCCTCTCTACACATGCCATATCTGTTCAGGCATGGCCCAGCTCTTCACTCTTGTCATTGCATCACAAAGGGCAAAGATTAAAAGAGCCTGCAAGACGTGTGTTGCTTCCTCCTCAGTTAGCTGTAACCCAAAGCAGCATGGAAAGCACAGTGGAGAAAAACTTGGCATAATTTTATCTGTTGCTTTTCTACAGCTGCGAAGTTGCCACTGTTCAGCAAAGATATCACTCCAAGAAGCTCCATCACCATACTGCATTTCTGCTACAGCTAATCACGTGGGAAATTCGTGAACCTGCTTGGGATCTGTGTGCAAGTGTGTATAATTCTTCATCCCTAAAGAAAACCTGCAGACTTCCCAGTGAGGCAGGCAGTGTTGGCTGTCACTGTTAGTAAAAACTAACTTGCTCCTTTGCACTTACTCTGTCGGCGTAAGAACTTCAAGGACTCCAGTCCTTCCTTTCTAGCAATTGCTTTCATGGATCCAGATTTCAGTGGTTTGTTTTTTTTTAATCAAATACTTTCTGATGTGAATAATACCAACAAAATGTTTGCAGCTTGGCCTGGAGGATGGGAAAAATGCAAACGCCAAAAGCCAAGGCAGTTTCTTAATGTTGATGCTCATTAGGTACTTTTTAACATTAGTGCCTGGTTCTGGAATCTGCCCACGCAGGCTGGAGGCTGAGGAAATATTATTTGAACACATCTGCTCCGAGAGATACTGTCAGACTTTGGGAGCATCTTGTGGTAATTAGGGGAATTCATTCCCTAATTTGGTCCAGCAGAGTTTTTTTCCTGATTGTTTTATTCTGTTTCTGAGTTCTTTTAAAATTTCACTTTCTGCTTTCTTTTGTTTTTTTTTTGGCAAGTGAAAGGCTCCCAGGTAATGTTATAACCCTTGTGTTCACATAGCACCTTCTTACCTAATGAATTGCAATGCACTTGGCAGGGAAATTGCAGTCACGAGCTCAAAATGCAATTCAGAGTTCTAATCACTCGTTGACTTGCCACTTACCTGCCCCTGACATATCTTCTCTCTCCTTCCTCCCCATCTCCCAGTCTACATGAGTGCATCTGCTCTCCAGACAGGAACCCCTACAAAACCCCAGGATTAAAGCAGACCAGTTGTCTGCCTTTGACTGTCTGTGCTAAATGCTGCCCTGAGCTCTCCCCTGATTTCCTCCGCTGTTGTTCGAGTGATGTGCACTTTGTGGTGAGAGAAAGAGGTTTAACTGGATCCACCAGGTGATGTCCCAGCCAGAAGTGGCCCAGACAGCACCTGATGGAGTGAGACTGACTCACCAGCCACCTTCTTCTGGAACCCTCACTTGGAAGCCACGTTTCCTCATTTTACTAGTGTCATCTTCCTCTTCATTTCTGATGGTCTTGCCACAGGCAGGGTGGTACCCGTCCTCAGACTCAACCTGTCCTTCAACTCAAAGCTCCATGCTCCAGAAACATTCATCTCTCATGCGAGTTCCTTTACAAAATATTTTAAAGAAGAGGACAGCTTTAAAGCCCTGTGCTCTTTCTGAAAAGGGGGCCTTCAATATGGTTTAATTAAAAGGTCATCCTGCAGAGCTCATTTGATGTCAGCTTTGAAATTCTGTACATTTTGTTTCCATTCTTATTCTTTTGTGTGTTTAAATCTGTACATTTCCAAATAAGGTTTTTGTGTGCTCACCACAGATCTCTGTACTCACTCCTTGAACCTTAATGCTTTTTGTAGCGTTGAACAGTGACAGGGTTACGTTAACCTCTCTGCCTCACTAGGCACATTTGTTCCCTCAAAAATCAACACAGCAGCCATAGGCACTGACATCTGAAACAGTCCTGGCACTCCTTACAGCACTGAGTTTCTCTTTAGACTATGGGGATTACACAGGGTGCACTGCAAGGAACCACAGACCAAAAAAGCAGGTCCTCAAGAAAGGTGAATCCCAAGCTAGGAAGACAGAAGCTCTTGTGTGCTGTTTTATTGCTGTCCTCTCAGCCAGGCTTGATTCAGGACCAGGTGAAACTTTTCCCAAATCAGCCTGATAGGCTAAATGTGGGCACCTGGTGCTGCTTAAATACTGCTCCTCACAGGAGAGTTGGCTGTGCTTTTTCACTTGGTGAGTTTCCATAATTTTTTCTGGGGGTACTGGGGAATTTAGGGAAGGGATTAGTAAAAATTTGAAAGCAAAGCAGTGGGGATTGAACAGGAATATGTTTTTGTAGGTGGATGCTGGAGGCTCTAGTTGGAACTTCTCTACATCAGATCCAGGAGATTGAACTGTTGCCTTTAGGAACCTGTGGTTGGGCATGTGCAGGAAATCTACTGTGGAAAGTGAGTATGAAGCTGGGAAGGGGAGATAAAGCTGCGTAGGGCTGTGTTTTTATTCAGTTGCACCCTGGGGAGCAGGAGCATGAGATTTAAAGAATGCTCCTTGGAGGTAAGGCAAGGGTGTACACATAGTAGGTTTTGAAAATCCCTTTGTTTTGATAAAGCAAAGTTCACATGTAAAAGCTCTGAGCTGGGCCAAAGATACAAGAAACCTCTAAAATTAATGTGGGATTTATTGCTCCTCACCCTCAACTGCTTAGTTTCCATTTGTAGTTCACCCAGCTGCTAGAGCCCTTTGGTGGCCAGAGATCTAGAAACCCTATTCTCCAGCCAAAGCGAGAAGAGGAATTATCAACAAATGGCTGTCTTGAAGTACCGACGCCTTTATTGGAGCATCTCTCTGTTTTGTAGCTAGGTAAGTGTGCTGGGAAGACAAAGCAATCAAAAGCTGCTCCAAATGTTGGGAAGCTGCAGTAAAAGGTAAGGGAAAGAATCTACTTCTGCATGAGCTGCTTAAGATGCCTGGGAGGTGTGTTGGGAGGGTGCTGCTTTGTTCTGTGCTGTCCTCGTGTAAGAGCTGGGATCTGAATAGTTTTAATTTTATTCCTGAACTTATGCGCTGTGCGTAGATCGTAAAAATCAGTGATGTGGTTGCCTGGTGGAGGTGAGAGCTGCTTACCTGACATGCACAGTGAATAACAATGAGAATTAAACTGCGCCTTTCAGAATGGCTTCTGCTGTTCTAGATGGGTGAAACTGTGCCCTGGAATGGTGGATTTCCTTAACCTTTGTCTGTTTCTTAGCAAGTGTGTTATTATTTGTATGTCTCTTCTATATGTTATCTTTTGCTTTTAGAAAATGCATGGCAATGGCTGCCCAGGATCCATTGATGTGTGTTTTGTGGCCCAGAAGTGAGATATTCAGGGGAAGCTGCACTGTGCTGAGGAGAGGTGTCATCAGGGGGCTCTGAATTAAAGGGAGGCCTTTCTGAAGCCTGGGGAAGCTGTGTTATGTTCCAGTGTCATCTGCTGATGGAGGGCCCTCCTGAGAAAGAGGAAACGAAGACGGTGGCTATAAGGCCTGTGTCGAGAGGAGTCATCACTGTTGTCTGGTACCAGAAAAGGAGTGGTTGTCATGGTTACTGGCCTCCCCTCCTGCCAGCTGTCTTCTCCCCAGCCCCGGGCTTGGAGCAGGATTCAGTGCATCTCTCCTGTTGAGATGTTGCTCTGATCCAAGCACCTTAAACGTCAGATGTGTCTGCTTTGACATGCTCTTGTGACACTTGTGTGTTTGTGCATCTCAAAAATCTTTGTTGTCCTTGTGTTCTTACTGGGTTTTTTTTGTGTTGTTTTTAAATACAAATGAAATAAATTTGTCTGGTGTCTACGTGATGCCAGCTCCCTGGTTCTCAGTTCCTGTACCTTGTGCCTGGGATGAGGGACTCAGCACAGTCAGTGCCTCCTATGGAGAAGCTAGAAGGGATCAGCAGAGACCTCGTATTTCCCTTATTCTTGCTTTTGTGTTCAAACCACAGCGTATCTCGTTATGAAATGACCTGTCCGTGGAGGTCAGTCTCTGTGGGCCTTTTTGTTTGAATCTCACTCTTGCTTTTTTTTTTCTTTTCTCCTCCTGAATACCCTGGAAGAAGCTTGAGTGCAAGATGAGCAGGTTAAAAAGGACTTCTGTGAATTGTGCTGGAGCTCCACGCAACGAGGGGGTGGCAAGGACAGCAGCAAGCCATGCTGTAGAAATTCTTGGAGTAGGAGGAAGGTGAGGAGTCCCAAAGGAAACATGAGGTCATTTCCCTTTAAACATAGTACATTGCGGAGATATTTTAACAATTAATCAATATCTGAATCTGCAGTCCATTATAGGGCTTGGCAATGTGTTACTTACAGTCTAACAAATGGAAGCCTGCCTGTGCTAATAACTTGAATCCCTGAGCTACAGGAGAGGTTACTATCACATGGCAAGTGGTAACTTGCTCCTCCCTGCCTTTTTTGAGCTGAGGTCAATTACCTTTACCATTTATGGAAGATATTCTTCCAATTAAAATGATGAAGACCCAAAGAATCCTCTTTTTCCCTTCTATTATTTTAAACTTTTAGAGTAATAATCATTAACAAAATCTGGGAATGAGGGGCAGGGAATCTCTCTGCATAGGCAGCCAAGTGTTACAACATTGCCTTGGCTGCAGGCTCCATGGCTGCTGCTGAGTCCTGTCGTAGCCCATGCTGGAACATCTGGTCCATCTCATGATGGATGGTCAGGCTGAACCACCGGGCAATGGAGCCTGGTCTTGACTGCTGCACGAGCTTCTAGACTGTGGGGGCTGAACAGCTGTGTCTGATGTACTGAGCGCAGAGCTGGGTGCCTGCATAGCTTGAGACCTTCCTGGGGAAGGAGCTCAGGTTGCAAAGTTGTGCTGGGAGGTACGGGCTGTGAACTGGCATCCTCCATTCCCTGTCAAGCTTCTGAGCAAGGTCTTGGACTTGCAAGTTTGTCTGGGCTTCCCCAGCTCTATGAGTAAGGTCCCAGTGAGGTGTTCTTGGCAGGACATAGGAATGTATGTGGGCCTTGTGGTTAGGGCAGTGATCCCTTTCTACCTTCCTGCCGCTGTGGCCGATGATTTTTGGCTGGTATTTATTCCTCTGCTCTACTTACCTGGTTAAAAACAAGCTATTTGGCTTGACTAACTTGCCATCTCCTCTCAGGAAGGGAGAGAAACAAAACCCAAATGTTTATCTTTTGCACTTTCCTCCTCCTCTGGAAAAACAGATCACTCTTCTCTAACTTCTCTCTGGAAGTTTATTTGGAGTAGCAGACAGTGAGCAATTCTGGACTCTCCAGTTAATTAACCTGAGCTGTCCCGGAGATGGGGAGGGAGTAGGCTACTGCATCTACTTCAGGGGTTATCAGTGAACAGCATCGCAGGACTGTGAAGGCATTAGTCATTTAATTAGCATTAACAGGGCAATTATTATCTTAATAAAATGACTGATTATGACATTGAAGATGTATTTGAGGTTTAGCAGCTGCAGCAGCCTGACTGAATTGTATGTTTGTTAATCCCTCAGTGAGGGTGTTCTATTTCACTGAGTGATGTTTATTTAACGTGCAATAAGTGTCTTAGTGAATCTCTATTAAAGGCATATGTGGAAACCTTAATTTGAAGCATTACAGAAGAGAGCAAGACTGTTCAATTCATAAAATCCTATTTAAACATTGTGAGCTCCAAACCCCGCCGGTGCCAAAGCAAACTGTATCCTGTAAGTCCTTTGCCAGATGTCTCATGTGGGGTATACTCCAGGTCCAAAGAAAATAAGGTCTGAAGGGAACAGTTTGGCCATTGAATCTCCAATCCAGCCTATATAAAGGGGTTTCGTTTCCATTCAGGAAATACAAACCTCTTCTGTATGGATCCTGTTCAAAGTGTGTTTGCTGAACAATTCTTCCCAGCAGCAGCGATTCTCAGTAACACCCACGCCTGTGAGCAAAACTAGATCTGGTGGAAAGATTTTGGAAGTACGCTGAGCCTCTCTGTAAGTATCTGACAGAGGTCTCTAGGTGTTCTGTGTGCCACCTACTAGTACCTAACCAACTGTTAGCTGTTCTGAGGGTGTTCTGGGTCAAACCTAAGATGAAGCCTTAGCAAATTTGAGGGCTGTGTGTTTGTTGGTGTGGTTTTTTTCACCTCCTGTGTCTTATGACTTTAGGTAACTTGCTGCCACTTGATGCCATGGCTCATCACGCTCTAAACAATGTGCTCCAGGGTAGTGTGGAATTACCATTTGAGAGACTGAGATGATATCCCTGGAGATCCTGACTTCACTCTGAACCTGACCTGTTTCTGTCTGAGTGTCTCTGGTATTTTGCAGGTAGGTGCATGTTCATGTTGCCAGTGTTCAGAGACTTCTGGACACAAACCAGGTATGAACTAGCACCCTGCAGCAACAGTGAACTCTGCTAAGAGGCAAGATCCTTTAGTGCTAACTTGGTACCACGTTAGCAGAGGCATGGGACTTCCAGTTGGCTCAGATGTAGATGCACATGTATAGGCATGGCACAGGCTGCGTCTTGAGCTCTTCTGAGTTCTTTAGCAGTTCAACTCCACATCCAAACTTTTGGACTCTGATGCCAACTTTCTAGGCCAGGACATCACTTAGCCATTGAATCAGGACTTGACTTTCCTATGTGTGAACTCTTCCTGCAGGGTGAGAGGAGGGATGGGTAGTCCTGGCAGTCTTTACGGTGTGAGCTGTGTTTGCTTTGAGTGAAATGCAGTAATTACAGAGGGAATGACACTTGAGGCTCCTGGGAGCTGTCCCAGCTCTGCACTGGTTCCTCAGGTGAGCACTGGCAGGCTGTGCTCTGAAACACACTTACTGGTATGAAGCCTTCATGTCTGTATGAGATCATTTGCAACAGTAATGCCCTATGTGCTTTCTCATTACAAAGGCAATTCTGAAGTATTGTCCTGTCTTCAGAGGAAAACGGAAGGCCTGAGAGGATTGCCTGAGGCTTCAATAAGGCAGTGGCAGGTGGCTTTATAAGCTGTCTTTTGTCCAAGAGACTCAGCTACCATTATGTCAGAGGCTATTCACATCCTGCATGGGCAAGGCTGTCTTCTTGCTCATCCCTTTCTCTGGTGAAACCCCTGTATGGCTGAAACCCCTCTCCAGTGTCCTCCTGCTGAGCTCTCTTTGCTGTGCTGACCCTGTACCTGGCCTAGGTGCCAGCAAACCCACCAGCAAATGCTACAGCTCCCTGCTCTGACTTTGTAACAGCGTTGCTTGGAGTGGGAATTTGCTGTCCAAGAGTGGCAGGGTTTCTGGGCCCATACAGCGGCTTGGCTGTGTTCAGCAATTTCCCTTTCCTTGCTTTTAGTTTATTCAGAGCAGCAAGCCAAGTAGACCCATAGGCACAATCGAAACATGGGATAAATGTTCTGAGTGGCTTGATCTATAGGAACAAGCACATGGGGGGAGGGAATGAGTTCATCTCCGCTGTGCTCCTGGCAGGGCTGTTCCTGTATCCCCTGTGTGCTGCAGTGGGGTGATAAGGTGGTTGCAGGGAGAACATTCTGTCCCTTCCCTGGAAGAAGAGACTCATCTGAGCCTTCCTCTTGGGAGCAGTCCTTGGTAGGCAGCTAAAACTTTCCTTTTCCTCTCATCCCATGACTGTTAGGGAATATCCAGCCCCTTGCATTGTCCAGAATAATTCCACTGTCCAGTGGGTTGGTGTTTCAGTGTCTGTAGGCTGGCTCTTCCCTGTAATTTACCTTTTGGCTGCTTTTTCCCCGGTTGGTGCCTCCAGCCCCTAATGATTTCTTTTGTTCTTGGAGCAGCAGGTTCATGCAACTTCCCTGTAAGTATGTTTGTATGTAAAACAGAGGGGTAGGAAGGGAGCAGGAATGTCCTTCAGTCCAAAGCACCTCTGGTAATGGAGCAAGAAGTGGATCCCTACGACCCTGGTTTCAAAGGTGCCTTAACTTGCTTTCTAAACCTATCTCCAGACTTCCCAGGTCTGTCAGTCCCATTTTAGAAAGGCTAAAAGTTGTCACTATGATTTCTACTGTGTCCCCAACAGATGGAGCAAAATTATTGTGAGCTCAGGTACAGTGATTTGGATCAGCCAGTGCAAAAGGCACCTCATGAAAGGTGACGTGATACCAAATCAATCAGCAAAATGTTTTGAACTTCTGGCACAGATATGAGGAGAAGGGTGAATGAGAACTATGTGCAGAGGTCATTTTGGTTTTGAGAGAGGAAACAACTCATTTCTGATGGGAAGTATTTTGAGTTTCACTTGCTTTCTGCTGCTGTCTGTTTCCCGGCTCAGACAACTGTTCTGTTCTCCAGTGTGCTTGCCCAGAGCTGTTGTATATGACTGTTAAACAGTGTTTAAACAGCCATAAGCCTGTTTATTTACTGAGGCTATAAATTATCTTGAAATCGGAATTCATCATGCTGCAAATACCATGTTTCAACAAGCAGGCTGGCGCTCTGCTAGAGCTGCAATCTAATAGCCCTCCTCGCTGCTCTGCCAAGTTGCTGTCAAGGGCAAGTGTCCTTGCATGGGTAATTGCTGCCTTACAGAGATCCTGGTAGACTCAGAGTTGATGTCTTTGAGTTTATCTGCTGGCGTATGGGGGAATATTGTGGTCATCCAGTGCAGGTCTCTGATGGCTGAACCACGTGTCAGAGTTAACTTGTGCTTGCTGGGGTTTGCCACTAAATGAACGGGTTATCCAGGCAGTATCTTCCAGGCATCAACACCGGTTCTTTCCAAAGTGTGTGAAAGGCTGATGATAATCAAGGAAGGAGCTTTTCCTAGCAGAATTTTCCTTACCCCAGCTAGGAATAGGTAACTGTTCCTGAACCAAGAGGCTCTTAAACAGCAAAGCCGGTAGTATCCTGTACAGTGTTGCTGGGTATATTTCTTTGACTATTAGTTCTCCTGATGCCATCGACATCATGAGTAACTACAGGGATCTATCTGAAAACACTTAAACCTGACACTTGCACTGTACTAAGTGCGCATTTATTGTCAGGTAACGTTTGTCTGAAGTGTTTCATCTTGGAGATTCGACCAGTCAATATTAACACGCATCAAAAGCAGCTGCTTTTGTTGCATAGGGTGTAGGTTTTCCTGTGGATGCTGACACTTCTGCTCCCGTTAGCAGCTGCTCCTCACTCCAAGCTGAGTGTGGTCCTGGTGGCCCAGGTCCTGGCTGCTGTTGCAAGAGCTGTGTTGATGGGATTGGCTCATCCCGTGGCAGGTTGATAGCAACAATTAGTCATCTCACTTACCTGTTCTGTACTGTGTAAACTACTGCCTCCAGATTTCTGGAACCACATAAACTAGAGATGGGAAAGATATGAGGTCATCCAACTTCTCCATTTTCCCCACAATAGGGAAGGCTTGTTCCCTTCCACTAGATTTTCCTGTACTTGGTCCAGTTTTAAGTGACTCAAGCATCAGAGCTTTTTTTGCTTCCCTTGGGAGGCCTGGTAGATTTCACACTATGAGAAGTGTTTTCCTAATTCTCCACCTGATCTGTTCCTCTCCCAGATTCCGCGCTACAGATTCCACAGTGGAAGAGGGCACAAAGCTACAGTGGGTTAATGCTCATCATGTCACTGGAGTACTGGTTAACTCTTTCGGCGTCACTTTGTCCTGAAACAAAAAGGCTTTGGATGGGAGAACGTCTTGATGCTGCTATGGTGACAGTTGCCTCAAAGACTGACAAGCACTGGTAGTTTGGGTGGTGTGAGCACCAAGACCTGTTGGTCTTTCTAGAAGCTGGAGGTAAGCTTTCTTCTATAGCATGTAAGCATACCTTCAAATGGTGAAAATTGGGAAGATTGCCCTTGGAATGCTGAACTAAATGGCAAACTGAACATATGGTAATAGCTGTTCTTTACTTTTTGGCTTTGCTTATGCCTAGCACTTAGTCAAGAAGCTCGCTTTTTCTTAACAAGCTGAGGATTTTCCCATGGATTGCGTTCTTTGCTTATCCTGCCTGTGCTGCCAGTGCTGTGTAACCAGTAGCTCAACTAATGCTGAAGTAGTTCTTAAAATATCATCTGCTAAATAGATCTTTTACGATGGGATAAAGCTATCTTCCATGAAGGATGAGTGGGATCAGGCCTTGGAGACGCTGTCAAATGGGAGCCAGTGCGAGAAGAGGCAAGTAAATATTTAACGTGTGGTCGTGCAAGGGACAAGACCAGAAGCAAACCTAATAATTGCAGAAATGTTTAGGGCAGGGTGGACACTTGGTAGTGGTGGAGAGGTCTGTGGTAGTGTAATACATCATATGATGGGGAGCTTTGTTTTGTTTTTTTTTGTCAGGAGTCACCTGAGTAAAGCATGAAGCAGCCTCCCAAATTGACACGCTCTGCGGTGGTTTGACCAGAGAGAGGGAATGGTCTTGTACTCTCATGTCTTGTGGTGGAATAGAGGGCAGCTAGCAGGTCTGTGGTCCCCTGCGGCCTGGTGCTGCGTGCCAGCCCTGCTGCTGCATTCCTGGAAGGAGAGGCTTCTCTTCTCTGATGAGAAGCACAGCCATGCCACTTGCTGTGGCGGCAAAGCCCAAGAGCATGACTAACTGGTAACATAAAGAACCACCTTCCATGCAGCCTGATTCACCCGATCCTTGCACAGACTCACTCTTTCCATCAAGGAATACTTGATAATGCAGCGCACACTGCTGAGATCACCCTTCTGGCAAATGCCTGCTGTGGTATGAGACCCAGTCATCTGGCAGCACATTGCTTACTGCAGTCTCCACGGCAACCCTCCATGCTGTTCTTCTTTGGAAGCTCTGCGCATTTGTAAAGAAGCTGTCATCCCTTTTACTGTAAGTGCAGCAGATGTGAAAGATTTTACCTGTGCCAATGAACCCCAGAGCAGGACGTGGTTGCTCTGAGGAGCAGTGCTGCAGTAGGCGTAATGCTTCTCTCTGAAGGGCACTCACTGTCCACTCATGGTGTTACAAAATGCCTCCTGCTTTGTGCTCTGAACATTTGGATGTGTCTGTAGCCCACAGTGTTGGCACAAAGAGCCTGGGCTGCCCCGAGGATCACAGAGGAGCTCTTCTGAGGCATTGGCCTTGCAGTGCTGACATCTGCCACAGAAAGAACTCATTTCAGAAGGCTGATCCCAAGGTGGGTTTACTTGTCCTGCACTGACTAAAATGTGAACGGTTCTGGTACAGGAACAACTGAACTGCAGCTTGGACCCTCGTGTTCCATAGAGGAACAAGCCTGAGCAAAGGCTGCCAATTGTATTGATCAGGAGGAACAGCCATCTTCTCTGTTGTGGATGCTGAACCTGACAGTTCAGAGGGGCAGCTGTCTGCCTCCAGCGTCCCATCAGAAGCCCTCTGGGGTGTTCTGAGAGGCTATAAATCAAACAGGGTGGATATCTTCTGTGATAGGTAAGCCTGATACATGCTCAGTGCTAGTAGATTGCACTGATTAAGCTGATTTCTATGCTGGCCACTGCTAAAACTCAGTCTGGAACTGAAAGCTTCAGGTTTGTGTTCTGTCTCTTCTCATGTTTGTTTTTCTGATCTAATGGTCATGCAGAAATCAAGGACTAGTGTTTTCTTCTTGATAAGGTTATTGCAGTTCTTTGAGCGTGAGCAAGGCAGGGGAAAACTCCATGCTCTTCATGTGGAAGGAACCATATCTACCAAGGGAGGCAGGGAGGTAATGTGTAGACCTGGACCAGAAGAATTGGTCCAGCTTCAAAATGGGCATCTGACTTTATTTCTATTTTTTTTTCTAGGGTCATCAATATACAGCAAGAGACTCTTCTCTCTTTTGGAGGATGCCCAAACCACCATCTCAGAAGAGTGGCTGAACCATATAACAGCTGAAGTTAAAACAGGGTGACTGCAGGACCTGCCTTTGCCAAAGCATCTCATGTTCCCTTTGGGTGACAGTGAGCTCTTTATTTATAAAACTGCTGTCATTTTTATTTCCCACTGTGAGCTCTGAGAGGGATAGCGTTAGATGAGGTGCGAGCTGTGCTTTGCTGTGCAGGAGGTTTGCTTGTCTGCTCTGCGTCGAGCAGCAGCTGCTGGGAAGCCCTCCCACAGAGCTTTCAGCCCTTGCCTTTCTGTCAGTCTGCTTCCAAACCTGGGCAGCCCTGCCGCTCAGCTCACCTCTGTCCCTGCTTTGCTGTCTCAGCCCTGGATTTCTCCCGAGATGCCTGCCAACTGTGCCAGACAGCTGGGACGCGCGTGTTCAATCAGGCGCTTTCCATGAACTCTGTAGCTGCTGCCATATCTGTCAGCGGTGTCACTTGACATTCCCCAAAGGCCGGAGGGGATAAAAGGTATCTCCCTCTTGCTGTAACACTTGTGCTTCAGGAGGTGAGAACTATTCTGCCCAGTGCACCCAAGATCTGAGGAACCTGCGCTTCCAGGCTGAGGAGCCGCAGTCCAGGAGCATCAGCGAGGTTGGAGCTGCTGATTGCAGAAACTGAGGAGGACCGAGGTGTTTGGAAAGCACAGTGAGCCTACAGCCAGCCTAAGGTAAGAGCAACTGTAAGGTAGAGAGTCTGCCGAGTGGACTGAGGCCATTCATCTTAAAGGATGTTATGAAGGCAGCCCACTTAGAATCTTGGCTGCTGTGTGGGATTTAATGTATATTTTGTGTTTTTACTTCTCATCTCCCCGTCAGCAAGCTGGAGAATGCGTGTTGGGGAAACAAACCAAGGAGCAGGCAGTGGCATGTGAAGCGAGTCCCCCTGCTGGCACAGGAGTGATTGCAGAGCAATAATACAAATCATAATACAAGTATGTGTAGAGGTAATGAGGGCTCTCCCAGTGAAGTCTGCTGCTGTCTAGATCCTCCTAGTACACTTCCATCACTGTCTAGAGCTCAGTAAACTCCCAGTGACCTGCAGGACTGTCTAGAGACACCAAGTGCACTGCCAGTGCCCATGGTGCTGTCTGGAGACCCCCAGTGCCTCCTGGGCACTTCTAGACAACACTGGAGGGCACTGGGAATAATAGGAGTATTTAGGGGGAGCTGGGGGGAAGGTGGTTTTGGAACTGTGGTAGGAGGCTCTGGACAATACTGAGGACACATTTGGAAAGTACTGGGAGACCATGGGCTGCACAGGGAGTTTATTGAGAGGCTCTGGGTGTATGCTGGGAGCCTCTAAGCAGCACTGGTGGGCACTGAGCACGATCCTTGGTGTTTGCTGTTCAAGGTCTGCATGACTTCCTGAGAAAGTCTGTACATACGGAGCTCTAAACAGTACTGGGAAGCACTGGGGGAAACTGAAGGATTCTAGGCAGTGTGGGGGGGTTCCTGGGGCCTTAGGAAGTGCTGGGGAGCACTGGAAGAGACGTGTGTGGTGATTTGAAGGCCTCAGATAACCTGTTGTTTTATTGGCTCTTTTTTTGTTGTCTCCACTTAGGCAACGTGAGGTTTGCTGTTTCCACCTGCCCTTGCAGGAGCGAATTAGGGTATTCTGTGCCTGCCCTTTCCTCCCTTTGAGATGTCTCCATCCCACTGGCTTTGCTGTGCGTGTGACAAAAAGAAAGAGAGGTCTCCTCTTTAACCTTGCCAGGCTGAGTTGCAAGAGGGAGTAAACACCTGGGATAGTAGATGTAAGGAATTGCACAGTCATACACAGTGAGATAGGGTATGCATGGTGGGATGCAAAGAGCATTTCTGTACAGCCTGCCCTCTGATGTGAAAGGCTGATGCCTTGCAGGGTGTCTCTGAGCAGAACTGAGCCTTACTGCCTTCTTGAGAGAAAACACAGAGGACAAGAGAGTAGGAGAAAGTGTTTCGTGTGCCCTAGGTCAAATCCTCTTTGAGCCCAAGAGGCCTTTCAAGCACTCGAAACTGCTCTTCATGTAAAACTGCCTGGAATAGCATACTGCATCCACGAGGGAAAGGATACGGAGCAGAATGCTCCGTGCACTTCAGGGCACAGGGGCAGACCTGGTCCTCTCATTGTGCATGTCCATGGAAGCAGCCAGGCTGTGTAAATAGGTTTTCCAAACAGTTGTGTGGGGTGTTTTCCTTTGATTCATCAGCTGTAATTCCTCGCTAAGACCTGGCATGCTTTCCTGGTGGCTTGCCTTCCACATGTCATCTGTTCCCTTTGGGCCTGGCTGCTCGAGGTGCTGACCTCCAGGCAGCCTTGCCTGGGTTCACTTCCGCAGGATGCAGCCCTTCCTTGACCCCACCTCATCCCCATAGGTATTCAAATGGCTCCAGCAGCATGAAATCCTCTTGGTTCCCTGACCCTGTTGTTTGTGTTGGCTTCCTGGGGTGAGAGGTTGCCCCGTGATTGCGTTTGGGTCCCCAGTCTCTTTACTTTTCTCACAGTTTCTAAGACAACCAGTGCAATGAGATGCAAATATCGGCCCCTCTTAGGCTGTGTGCCTCGGGACAAGGCTGGCTGCTTCACCTCTGAGCTCCTGGCTCGTCCAAACGCTTTGTGTTTCCATTCCTCAGTGTGACTGTTCAATTCCCATCCCCACAGCAGCAGTATTTCACCCCTACCAGCTTTGAGTACAACCTAGAGCTGGGCTTACACAGCTTCTGACTCGTACTGGATGATGCGAGTTATGTCACATCTGCTGCCTGAGCTGCTGGGTTGTGGTAGGTGTAAGCGCTGGGCTATGCCATGCAGAGGATGACAAGTGTAAGCTCATTCTTCCTTCCAAATAGTACCTAAATCCCACAGAATCAGACACACAGTGCATTGAAATGAAACACCGTTTGGGTTCCAGCAGCTTGTTTCTGTTAGCATGGAGCAGCAGGAGGACTGATTCCTCTGACACCCTGCCACTTGGAGGCAACCATCTGAACAACTGCAGAGGGAAGATGGCTTGGAGCCTCCTGGTGAACTGGGAGAAACATCAAGTGGGCTGCTGGGGGCAACTCCTCGAGTTGGACCTTCAGCCTGAGAGAGGAGACTGTCCAGGCCCCTTCTCCCTGCAGAGTACCTCGCTTAGCACCTTGCAGGCAAGGCTGGCTGCCATGGGCTGCTTAGCTCTCTTCTCCATCTAGCACTGCCTACGCTTGTTTCCCTTCCCTGCCTGCTTCTTCCTTTTCTCTGCACTTGTTCCCCTTGGCTCCCTCCCCTTTGGCCTTTGGATTTCTCTGGTCCTCCTCCTGGTGATGCTCCGGGAGACTTTGTGCCTTGGCTGAGAGAGACATCTAGTGGGGTCTGAGCTCCAGGGCACAGCTTGGTTTAGTCCTTGCTTTTTTTATTCTTTCTTCATGAAGAATTTTCTTTCTTCGTGAAGAAATGGCTTCTGTAGGAGCAGGACCTGAGCTCTGAGCAGTCCTGCATTGTCTGCTTTGGGGCACAGAGGGCAACTGGTAGGCCAGCTTATTGCATGACTTGATTTTCATTTTTTTCTGATGCCGTGGGAGTCTTGGCTGGGATTTCCTTGGTTCCTGTGACACAGCTTTTAGTTCTGCACGGACCTGTTTGTTTTGGGTGCATCCAGGTCTCTGAACCCCCCCCCTCCCCCCAGTTCCATGTTTACCAGTTTCCCCAGGACAGGGCTGAGCTCTCATTGCAGGCCTTGTCTCTTGCTGAAATCCTGCTCTTGGCACTCCTCCTTGGCTTGCTTTAATGGGCTGCAAGAAGCCAGCAATAAGCAGCAGGGAAGAAAGCACGTGAGGGGAAAGATTGCTATGCTCTCATGTGAGGCTGCAGGGAATGGAGGGGGGGAGGGTGGTATTTAAGGAATAAATTGTCTGTCTCATCCCTGGAGTCCCGAGCCTGTAGGTCTCCAGTCCTGATGAAGGCTTCCAAGCTTGATGGAGCTAAGAAGGAGTTGCAGCACTGTGTTGGCAGGCAGCAGGAGATGTGAGCACAAAAGCTGGGTGAGGAGGGAAGCAAAGCAGTAATCGTACTGCTCTAAAGCAGTAAGTGCTCCCAAAGCTTTGGGATAGGGCAGTTCTATGCTGGTTCCTTCCTTTTTCTCTGTACTATACTCTGGCCCAGGTTACTGAACCCTGGAGGCAGGCTTGAGAGTGCTGGCCTTTCCCTCACGAGGTGAAGGTGGTGCTGGAGTCGCAGCTCAGCCATGCATTAATGCTCTCGGCTCCTGTCCCAACCACTTCAAGCTCTGCTTTGCCAAACCCTCCAGACCACAGAGCAAACAAGACTCATCTTGAGTTACAGGCGCAGTGAGCACGCATCCAAAGCGATGCCAAGAGTTAGCGTGGTGTGTTCTCCCCTGCTCTCCTCCTTCGTGTATCAGATGTTGTTATCCAGGGTTTGCGATCCCCTCTTCTGGCGTGGGTGGCCCTGGGAGCCCGCAGTGCTGGGGGGAAGGAGCTTTCTATCGGGGCTCACAGCAGAAGTGAACGCAGCCCCTTGCAGGCAGTTGGTTTCTGGTTGCACTTATGTTTGGGGCATAAAGGAAATGTGCTGGCAAAAGCGAGGGATGAACTCGATGCTCAAGCCAAAAAGGCTTTTAAGAAACCTCCCTTCTCTTTCCCCAGTAATTCAGGGCAGATGATGCTTAGTGCAGAGCCTATCTTGGTGATAGCTGGGAACAAGCACTCACTTGTGCAGCCTCGAGGTAAGGCTGTGGCTGAGCCCAGCCCGCTGCTGTGGCACTGAGCTGTTCCCTCTGCTTTGTGCCAGTCCCCCTTTGCAGCTTATGAGGGGGAAGAAAAGCACTGCATTCCCTTTCTTCTCTCAACAGAGAGGGTAGAAACCCCTTGGAAGAATAGCGGTGGGACTGGCATTGCAGGTGAGCACTGTGCAGTTTGATAGCAGGGCTGCAGTGTGCTGGGCTGGTGGCTGATCTCTTTGAATGCAGCCATGGAATTGCCAGCTGGAGTGCTCCCAAACCTGCCATGAGATGGGCAGCTGTCACAGCTCTGTGTGCTGAGGGCATGGGCTTGGACTCAGGGCTGGGGTAGGGGGCTCTGGGGTGGGCAGCCCTACATTTTAGGGGTATCTTTCCTGGGGTGTGTCTGTGGGGCAGCTGTAAACTAGGACAGTGTAGCATCTAAAGATTCACTCTCCATTTGTTTTGATAGCTCAGCACTGCAAGCTGCTTGACCTGTCCATGCATCCTCCTGGCTGAGGCGCGGCTGGGAGGCCTCCATGTCTCTGATGCTCAGCAGTTGCTTGTTTGAGTGCTGCTGATCTAGAAGGCTTCGATCTACTCTGCAGAGGGAAGGCTGTAGCAGACTGCGGCCTGGATGGGTGCTGGCAGGTACTTGTGCTGCTCTTGTCTTGTTTTTGAGGCTAGGTTACTTGTCTGATTGCATGAGGAAGGGCCGTGCCTTCCGAGCTCGTGGGGGTGGCAGGGGTGGGGGGACTCTGGCCTTCCTGATCCAGCCTTGTGAGACAGCACTAAGCCCTAAATACTGGGGCCATTCTTCTGCTCGCTGTCCTCCCTTAACTCCTGCAGGAATTCAGGGGTGCAGTCGTGCCTATGTAGGCAAACTGTACCCATTTGTGCGCTGTGCTGTAGCTGGCATCTCCCACTGCAGCAGGTGGAAGCCCCTGAGTGCAGCTGTAGCCCCAGGGTGGGTTCCTGTTCTCATGCTGATGAGGGGGATTTCAGAAAGCAGCTCTTTTCTGCCTGCTCAGCAGAGAGCCTGTCATCACGGGGGCCAAACCCCTCGGGGCATGAGCTGGGTTAGGAGGCAGCAATTCTGGAGCTTGGATCACTAACTTTTCCCTCCTGGTTCTGTTCTAGTGAAGCAATCGGGAGAGGCCTCCCCTGCACTCAGGCTGGGAGCCCACCCAGCAGCGGGACTGGACGGAGGGACTGCACAGAGGTAGGAAAACCTGCAGGAACCACAGGAGTGTGTGTGTGGGGAGAGGGAGAGCTTGGGGCAGCTCGAGCTCCAACAAAGAGCGGAGTGGGCACCGCAGCAGCATTGGAGGTGTGAGCTGTGCTTGTGGCAGCTGCACGCAGCTTGCTGTGCTCCTCCAGAGGCCGGCCTGGCTTCTGTTTTCCCAGGAGATGCAAGGCAGCTGCCTGCTGCTTCCCTCCTCGTGTGTGTGAGATGTAACGGGGCCAGTCCTGGTTCTCCAGTCCCCCATGTGTCCGTCCCTTGGGTTGGACAGGGGCTTCATGCACCCTGCTGATACCCAAGCTGGCCCAGAACAAGCATCTCTCCTCCAAATGCAATGCTGAGAGCCAGAGCAGAGCCCCACAGCTGTGGGGACAGCCTGGCACCCAGCCCAGGTCCACCCACGTGCCAGCCTTGTGTCAGAGATCCTGGTCAGCAATCGCCCACAGTGAACGCTCGTGTGTTGTTGCAGCACTGTGTAAGCACAGATACAAAGATGTTTCTTTGTCTCTTTGTAGGGAGAAGTGAGGCACAGGCTCCCCCCGAGAGCCCTAGCAGCTGTGCTTCTGGCACACCCTGGCCAATGCAGCACCTTGCCAGCCACGTCTGCCTCTGCAGTGCTCTGGTGAGATTACAAAGCAGTTAAAATCCTT
Source organism: Numida meleagris (assembly GCF_002078875.1). Taxonomy (NCBI): domain Eukaryota; kingdom Metazoa; phylum Chordata; class Aves; order Galliformes; family Numididae; genus Numida; species Numida meleagris. The sequence continues at coordinate 1,695,879 of NC_034431.1, read as the reverse complement.
CTGTCTCCTGGACAATGAAGCTGGCAGGAGCAGGGTGAGAGCAGCTGTGTGCTGCACAAACCCAGCTGCACCCTGTGCCCAGGCTGGATGTTGGATATGAGAAGGGGCTTGGTTGTGAGCTGTTGGTGGCTTGTGGTGTTTTTTCTTTTTCCTTAGAGTGGTTTTTCTTCGTGGGGGGGTGTTTTTCTCTTTTTTTCTTTTTTTTTTTTTTTTTCTCCCAGCTTTTCTGCTTTCTCCTTAGGGTCTGCTTTGCTGGACGCAGGAGGCAGCAGAGCTGAGCACACAGAGCAGTACCCGTGCCAGCCATAGAGGAAAGCGCAGCAGCTCAGAGCTGCCCCTGTGCATTTCCAGGTGGGAAACTGCCTCCAGCACTGCCTGTGTCAGCTCCTCTTAGTGCTGTGCTTGGAGGCTGGGCCTCTCTGCACTGGAATGGGCTGAGCATGGCCGAAGCAGCACAGCAGAGCCTGGTGCAGCTGCTGAGAAGGGGAGAGGTGAAGGGTTTTGGAGAACTTCCATGTGCGATGCTCAGCCTCCTCCTTGGACAGCTGCTCACATGGAAATGAGTTTGGGTTGGAGGGTTCTGATTGCCCAGAAGCCCATGAAGAACCACCCAGACCACGTGTTATAAAATATCCCAGTTTATTAGAGCATTTCCACTTCACAGAGAGTCTTACAAAACAATGTATTTACAGACAAAGATAGAGCTAACTAAATTCACTGGGAGTGTGCTCTCCTAGGGCCAGGAATGGGCTACACAGGAAAAAAAAAATCACATTCAGCAGTCACATTGTTGCATTTTTTTCCTTAAAACAGTAAAAAGAGGGGGGGGGTATCTGTCAGCCATGGAGCAGGCCCTGCTAACCCGTTTTCTTGCTGCAGGGTCCAAGCTGTGGGAGCACCCCTCTCTGTCCCTGCAGGCTGCCTGCAAGGAGGAAGTCATTGCTGTGTGTAGGGGACCTGCCCAACGCAGCCACCTGAGTGCAGTGGGAATGTGGATGGATGCTGTCAGCAACCTGAAGCGTGGAGCGAAGGTAATGCCCACGTCCCTGCTCTCAGCAGCACGCCCTGCCCCATCCAAGGCTTCCCTCTAAGTAAGTGATGCCAGGTTTCAGCTCTGCTTCTCTCCCTCAGCGCTGCAGCCCTGGGCTCCTTGCAACAGCATCGCACGTGGAGAAGAACAGAAGCCAAGTGGGGCGCAGGACGGCAGGAGGAGAGCAGGCCCAGGGCTCCGGAGGATCCAGGGAGCAGGGTAACAGCTCCTTCCCCCTCCCCTTCCCCCCCCCCCATCAATGAAGACCAGACAAAGGGGTGCGGATGGAAGTTCAAAAACAAATGAAGGAGATAGAATATATTCTGAATGCCTGTTTTTGAACCCCTCCCAATAAAGTCTGCTTTAAAAAACACTATGTGTTTTTTCTTTTTTTTTTTAATTTTTTTTTTTAAATAAACTTAGAATAAAAAAATTTCACTGTTGAATGACTGTTCCTTGAAGTTTGTTGTGGGAGCTGCATTTGCTTACCCGTAAAAGAGGGATGTAAGGAATTCATAGAGTGATTTCTAAGTTAAGATGGGGATTTGGGAGGCTGAAGTACTCAGGGCTGTGCTCCCCCAGCAGCTCAAGCCTGGGACTCCCGGGAGCTCAGACACAGTGAGGTAGAGGCTCACAGTAGAGGCAGTGCCTCCCAGCCAGGGCTGTCCCCACCTGGTGCTGTACAAGAGGTGGATGTGTCTGGGGGCTGAGCACGTCCCTAGAGCCCTGTCTGCTGCTTGATCCATGCCCGCAGCGCTGTCAGCCGGCTGTAGACTCCAGGCTTGTTCCTCTGTGCGCAGCCGTCGCCCCAGCTCACAACGCCAGCCAGGAACATCCGCCCGCTGCTTTCCACGCTGACCAGGGGCCCTCCAGAATCTCCCTGCACAAAAACAAACCATGTCATAAACACCAACCCATTAATAAGCCTAAAAAAAAGTAAATCACTAAAAATTTTTAAAGTAAATCACAATAATTAAGATTGCTATGAAGTAACTAACTGAAGGGAATCCTAGAAAGTTAATCTCAGAAACAGGGATTTCCTAAGTCATACCATTTCCTGCTCGTGCTCAATCCAATTTACAAAACCAGTCCCTGAATCAAAAATAGCTAAGTGTGGCAAGAGCAGTCAAAACGCCAGAATAAAAACAGCTAAACAAATCTAGCCCGATGGCCTGTCTTACTAACTACAGCTCTCAATAACAGTGAGTGCAGCTGCACTGCTCTCCGACCTGCTGAGCCATTTCTAAGACCACAGCACGCATCGATACAATTTGCTGCTGCAGTGCATCCTGATTCGTCCATCAGCCGAACCCAGAAGGATCCACACGGATGCGCAGTGTGTGTTCCACTAAGTGTGGAAATGGGAGTCCAGAATTAAAAGTGCTGAGCAAAGAGCCTGTCCTGCTAACTAAGGTTCCTGCTAACAGCGACAGAGCGGAGCGCTTCCCTACCTGGCACGCGTCCACGCCGCCGGTCAGGATCCCCACGCACATCATGCGCGGCGTCAGCTGGTTGCTCAGCAGCTGGTTGCACACGGTCTGGTTGATCAAGCGGATTTCTGCTTTCTGCAAGATGGTGGAGCCACTGCCTGCAAGGAGCGGGAACAGCATCAGCACGAAGCCCTTTCCAGCAGCAGTCCCCTCCCCTGCACAGTCTCGTACCCGTACTCTTCATTCAGGCCTCAGGCTCTGAACAAATGACTAATTTAATTAATTGTCAGCTAAGTCCCCACCGCAATGACCGCCTTTTCCTAACACAGTTTTCCTTTGAGCTCTGGGAGCTCAGCTCTGCGCACTCCCAAGGAAACCCCATCCGATTCCAGTCTCACAGCAAGCTAAGTCACTTCAGTTGTGACTGGCCACCTCTGTGCTCCCTACAGCTGCCGTACGCTGCCCCGTACCCGCTGCCAGTGCTCACCTCCTTCCACGGTCGCTCCCCATCCGGTCACCCACAGGTCCTTGCCCACGGGGAAGCTGTGGGTGGAATCGGGCAGGCAGATGGGCTGGACAACAGAGGAGAAGGTGACGGGGCTCTGCAGCTCCAACACAGCAATATCATTGTCGTAGGTGAAGTCGTTGAAGCCGGAGTGGGAGATAATGCGCCTGATTTGCTTCTTTTGCACGTTGGCATCGCTGAGTTTGTTTTGGTAGGTCAGGCCCAGGTAGGCTGTCCACAGGCTGGCATCTGAGTACCTGCAGGAGTCACAGGGTACAGGCAGTGTGAGAGCCAGCAGCCATCCCAGCTCACAAACTGTGCCTGCTCTCTTCAAAAGTTTCCCTGACAAGTGCCTCTACAAATCTTTTTCCTTATTCAGACAAGCAAGTGCCTGAAAAGGGAAGTGCAACCGTCTGGGCAACCCGTTACCCCGAATCCCACCACGTAAAAAACACTGCAGTGTCTGCAAGTGCACGTGGCTCTGATGTGACACCTCACCAAGTAAACAGCGCATTTCAGCTGTCTGCTTCCACTTCGTACAAGATTCTCCCCAAAATCCAGCTGTCTCTGATGGTGCTAAACCAGGCAGCCCCGAGATCTGTCTCCCTGCTGCACGAAGTTCCCCCGGCTCCCCCCTACCTGATGCCTTGCATCTGCACGAAGCAATGTGCCGCTGACACCAGCCAGGTCTCCGAGATGAGCGAGGCCCCGCAGATGTGGCCCTGGCTCTTGGCGTGGAGGCTGACCTGCCACGGCCACTCTCCCACCTCCGAGTTCTGCCCACCGACGATCCGTGACTTCCTAATGAAGGAGCGGGTCCCGCAGTCTGGAGCAGGGAAAGAGAAGGGGCACTGAGATATTCCAGCTCCTGCTCACCACCCCCTCCTCCCTCCTCCAGGACAGCACAAGTGCCCCCTCCTACCCCAGGGGTGGCTGATGATATCAGCTTAGGAGAACAAAACCAAATCTGCTACAACATTCACTGGCCAAGGCAGTAAATGTACAGACAAACCGTTGTACTGCCTGTGTAAACTCTCTCTAAGCATCTTGGACAACGCAGGCACTTGGCATATTGCTAAAGAACACAGCTATTTCCAGATCCAAGCTGCTGCAGCATTGCCTGGGGGCTCTCTCTCCCATACCTGTTGGTTTAAGGGGCCCAGCCCAGAACCCCATGTACTCCCTCTGCTGGGGTACTCACTGCAGTTGTCCTCATCAGAATTGTCTTCGCAGTCCCGCTCCCCATCACACTCTGGGTTCTGCTTGCTGATGCAGAGCCCGCTGCGGCACTTGTACGTGTAATCCTTGCAGGGAACTGTTGACTGGGCTGCTGTGGGAAGGCCAAAGGGAGAAGGGTTAGTCCCAGTGCTGGGGAAATCACGCTGTTCAGGAGCCCCTCCCCACTTCTGCCTGCCCCAGGACATTGCCACCGCGGGCAGAAACGCGCTCCAGGCTGCCCAGCCACGAGTACATCCACAAGAGGCTGCATTTCAAGGGAGGCCCCACCACAGCCCATCCTCACCTTTGCTGCAGGAGCCCTCGTCGCTCCCATCTCCGCAGTCGTCCTTGCCGTCACACGTCCGTGTGTCGGGGATGCACTTCCCATTGTTGCACTTGAAGGTGTTGTTTCCACAGCCTGGGGAGAGAGCAGCTCCTGAGAAACAGCAGAGCACAGACGGCCCCAGCAAAACCTGCATGGCTGCGTCCATTTCCCTCTCCCCTAACACAGGTAAAGCCTCTGCAGCAACAACAAACACCAGAGCTTCCACCACCCCTTCACCTTTTCCAACCCCTCAGCCCTTCCTGCCCACAGCACAAGTTACTCACTGCACTGCAACTCATCGCTGTTGTCACCGCAGTCGTTCACGTTGTCACAGAGCCAGAACTTGGGCTTGCACCAGCCGTTCTGGCACCTGAACTGCTGGTCGGTACAGGCTGAAAAAGGACAGAGAGAAATCAGGGGACAGACCTGCAAAGGGACCCACGGAGTCACCAGGTGCACATCTGCCATCACAGGAAAATCTGGGCGGCTCCCAAGTGGGAACTCAAGCACACAGGAACAAGAGCACCAGAAAACATCGCAACAGCTTGTGACCAGGCACAAGTACATAAACGTACACGCTCTTGACCTATCACATGGTATTTCTACTGCTCCAGAAACAAAACTATTTGGAGAGCTGCGACGTCTTAGGCAGGCAGGGCGGATGCTCACATTACCCCAGTCACTGGAGCAGGACAGCCAGAGGCAACACCTGAATGAAAGGCATTGCTGCAAACAGTGGGAAAGCACCTGAGATGCCCAGGCCATGGGGGTGGCCCCGCATGGCAGCTGTGCCAGCAGCACATTTCTCCTTCAGAAAACAGCCCCGTGCCTGAGAACAAGATCCCAAAGCAGGGAATCTCATCCTTTCTAATTAACTTCAGACCCCGAACAATAACTCTACCTATAAAATAGCTCTGTGAACGCAAGAGGAAAAGCTTCTGCGTAAAGAAGGTGTTCCGCATGTACTCTGTAGCCGAACTCATCCCATGATACCAGCAGAGCAGGCCTCAGCACTGATCTCACTGCCAGAACAAGCCCTGCTCAGGCACCCTGTGGCAGGCCCCCCTCCACAAAAGGCCAAGGGAGAGGGGGGGGGAAGGGCAGACTTACTGCAGGATCGCTCATCGCTGCCATCGACGCAGTCCTGCCACCCGTCGCAGCGCATGCTTCTCTCAATGCAGCGGCCGGTGTTGCAGGCAAACTTGCCAGGGCAGGCTGGGAGAGAGGAGAAACAAAACGTGAGCCCTGTGAGCCCTGCAGCTGCCCTCTCTGCGGTACTTCCCAGCGCTCTGGGTTTCCCCCTTCCAGCATCCAACGTAAAAACCAGCTTTTCCTCAGAACAGAGGAATACGAGGAGATCTGCAGGGAAATAAGACATGCTCCTATCCCCCAGAAAAGCGTGCTTCCCAATTTACAGGGCAGCACGGGTGTAAGAAGAGGGAGAGGCTCCAGTTATCCAGCCCGCAGCCGACCTCCGGCTCCCACCCGCAGCCTCCAGGCTTCAACTCACGATCGCTGGAGTCGTAGGACAGGTACTCTGCAGAGAAGCCAGTGTCTGTGTAGGAACGGTCTGAGTGGAACTGGACTGCTATCTTGTTGCTGCTACTGGCCACCACAAACTGGGAACGCTCCCCGCAGTACCTGACCGGGGAGAAAATGAAGATCCGTGGAGTGCTATGGATCAGCACTGAGGAGCCCTGCTCACATCCCTGATTTCCCCATCACCACAAAGGGTGACTTCACACAGGCAGATAGCCAAGGGGGCAGGAAACAGAGCAGGTCTGAACCTAGCATGAGTTGCTGGACCTCAGTGCCCACACACAAGAGCTGAATTTTGCTGCTGAATTTTGCTGTAGTTGGCAGAAGGTTGGGGCAGCTGCAAATAACACCAAACTGTGACCTTGGAGACAATCGGGCACAAGTTCACCCAGATCCCTGATGGCAAGCTGACTGCAGCCTCTAAAGCCACAGGATGGGTCAGTAGGAAACTCCTTCACAGGGAGCACAGCAGGAACTAGCCGGGGCCACAGATACAGACTGTGATTTTGAAACCCTCTCTCTTCAAAGAAGGGTCAGCTCTCTTTCCCAAAATGTTGTGAAACAACACTGCTTGCTTCCTCTATGTAGTACCATGCTGTGTTTTCAGTCCAGCTTCCATTAGGTTGTGCAAGAGTTAACAATAAATGTAAAAGTAAATGCATCAGAGAAGGAGATGCAATCACCCTAACAACGGAGAAGTACTCATTCAAGCAAAATCACACTGGATGTTTCTGCACGGACCTGCCTTTCTGCATGCAATGCATGGAATGTGATGCTCCTCGGCCTCTTTGTCATTTTTTTCCATTTGCAGTATGCAACAAACCCTTTGATGTCCAGAACCAAGAGTGTGGCTCTGCTTTCACCACTGGCCATTCAGCTCCAAGGTCAGACCCAAGTACTACCCTGCCTCATCAAATCCCAAAGAGCACCAGCAGCCTTGCTCCCACAGCAAGTTTAAGGAAAGCACAGAATGCCACATCACTGAACTCAGCCTCCTCACTTGAAGGGCCAAAGCCACAGTCAGACAGACTGCCCGACACCTACCTCATGCTGTTGATCTGCACGTAGTCCTTGGTGCAGGAGCTGACTGGGACCCCAGGCTCCAGCACAAAGAACATGTTGAAACGCACCTTCACATTCTTTTTAGAAGGAACCTGCAAAAGGAAAGAGTCAGTGGCATACTTTTTTTTCTGAAGCACTAAATATGGAAATAAGTTACATGGGAAAACGTTTGTGTTTGGGGTAAGGATAGAAGATAACTGAAAAAGGAAAGAAGTCAAGCAGAAAAAGGAATGCCTTCCCCAAAAGCCACTACTGCTCACTTTGTCATTTAGACAGTCACTTGGCTTGCTGACCCTGGGATCTCACATTAAAGCAGCACACAGAAGAAGGATGAAGCCAGACCTTTGTCAACTGTGTCCACTCCCCAGGGAAAAAGATTGGCCTTGCCAGCAGTTTTACCAGCAAGTGGCAGGTCTGTCCCAAAGCCCAAAATCAAAGGCTCTGTGCAAAGTTACAGCTACTGGGGTCTACAGTAAACACTGCACAGAGTCCAGGCCTCCCTCAGCCTCTTCTGCCTTTGACATTAGTCCTAAAACCTCTTCTAGCCACCTCAGACCCTAAGCCTCTAGGCAGTGCCTGCTGTGAGCTCATTTGCAGTCTGTTCCACATAGGCAGGTCTATTTGACAGAGTATTTAAGGCCAAGAGGAGAATCTGTCTTACCTCTATGTTCCAGACACAGTCCAAGGCTGGTGGGTAGTGTGCTGGGTAATAGGGAGTGGTGAAAGTGCCGCTCTCTCCTCTCAGAGTCCCACCGCACACTGGAAGATAAGCAGGAAGAAGAAAACAGGTTAGAGATTCCAAGAGACGTGGCTTTCCCAAGACGTAGGTGGGTACTGGCTGAGGCAGGAAAGGAGGGAGATGCATCAGCCCTTAACACGTTTAAGTTAATCTCTGGGTGAAAGCAGCTCCTGCTCCAAGGCTTGGAGAGACCTCAGGAGATCAATTAGGTACATCCTGCGTACATTCATCTGCATGTCCAACCCAACGTAATTCTTATCTTCCCCTCCTCAGGGGACAACATTACAGCAGCCAAGAGCTGTGGGCAATGCAAGCTCCAAGAGCCAAGATGGGACCTTGCTTCCAGGTCTCCCAGCCCTGGAAAAATCCCTGGCGAACTGACTACAGCCACAGCTGCACTTCCCTTTTCAGCTGCTTGCAGTAGGGAGAGGTGGGGAAAACTGGGCCAAGGTCTACCCTCACCTTTAGTCTTTGGGAGCTGGAAGAACTCAGCCTTAAAGCCAGGGAATCTCCCCTCCTTGTTGGTAATCAACGTGACGAGCATAACGTTCTGGGAGGACAGGAAGGTCAGGTTGTATGAAGGGGCATAGTTCCCACAGAGCCTACAAAGGAAGGAACAAAATCATTTAGCTGCATAGCGGGCCACAAGTAGCACAGAGCACCTCTGAGCAGGGACATGAGCTCCACTACCAGCAGGACTTCTGTGCAGCTCAGTATCAGCCTGTCACCTCCCACCAGGACTCGGTGCCACACACAAACCCAATGCAGAGCTAACATGAACCCCTCTCTCCCCACCCCATGGAGGAGGAACGCCAAACCCCAGGGACACTCACCTCACTAAAGCGTGGGGCTCCACAGGGCTCAGAGAGTCGTACACCTTGATGTAGTCACTGTTATCTGTGCACTGCTCCAGGTCCAGTGTCTTGAAGGTCAGGCTGATGATGGAGTTGGCATCTGCCCTCAGTGTCCAGTAGCAGCGTGCATTGTTGGGGTACGGGCTGTTGGGGAACCCTGGCGTGGTGAAAGTGGTGATCTCCCCTTCCTTGGCGTGGAGGGCAAAAAGGCAGCTATCTGCCCAGGAGAACAGGGGAGAGTTATCAGGACAAACAAGGAGGAGGAGAGATCTTTCTTGTGGGTGCAGGGTATAAGGAGGACAGCAGATGTGTTGGGCTTTTGCCTTCCCTGCAGAAGGACAGACCAGGCCACCCACCACTCCCAGATAACAGCAAGTTTGGCCAACTCCAGAGCAGCTCCAAGCAGCACACAGAGATCTGCCTCACAGACAAAGCACCCCCATTCAGGCCCTTCTTCACCCCAAAAGGGAAACCACCACCCTGCAGACACCTGGGGATGCACTGAGGCCATTACCACTGAGACTGAAGAACTGTACTTACTGTCCCGAGCGGACTGTGCGATGCTGGGGTCAGCAGCTGCAGGAAGAAACAGAGGTGCTGTCACCCTCTGAGCTGTGAAAAATCCCTGCACACAAAGCTGAAGAGCTCTCTAGGGTCTGCACTAATGTGGCTTGCACTCACCCACCCTTCAAGCAGCCCTTGCAGCCAAGGGCACCCAAATGAGGTGGAGCCTCCCCTTTCCTCCCCAGTCCCACACAGAGACCCAGCACTCACGGAAAGCGACGATGGACTCCACCTTCAGCGTGGGGTTTCGCAGCCGTGGGTTCAGCCTCTGGATCAAGCTCTGCTTGTCTGCCATGGCCCTGTCGAGCTTCTCCTCGCGGTACTTGGGGACGAGGAACTCTGACCAGTAGTAGGCAATGACACTGCCTTCGCTGTGAGGGAGGGTGATTATGGGGTGAGGGCAAGGACAGACATGGGAGGGTTCATGTATCAGAAGAGGGGGCCAGTCAAGCGATAAGCTGCTGCTGGAGGATGACCATAGCAAAGGGATAGTCTCCATAACAAGCTGAGCAAACTAAAGCCCAGCAAAGGCCCCAGTCAGTCTGTGAAGACCCTTTCCAGGCTGCCAGACACCAGCTGCTGTGGTTTATAGGGCTTACTGCACCATATGCAATTCTCCCAAGACATCTCCCTCAGCACATGATGAGACAGACTGGCAGAAAACAATATTCTGGCTCAGCACAAGGCTTTTGACTGTTGCTTTTCACTGTCCAACCTTTACAACCTCACTTGGGATGACTACTGAGGTGCCTCCACCAACAGCAGCTCAGCAAAGAGGGTCTATGGCCAACGTGACACCCCAGAACTGCTTTCCTACACTCCCATCTCGGCTCATACAGCATCTCCTAACACTCACCTGAATGCAGTTATTACTGTCTCCTTATGGTAAGGGCCAATATCTGGATGACTCCTGTAGATATCTTCAATCTAAAAGGAGTTTAAAGAAGAACGTTCAGCACATCTTAAAGTGAGGAGGGTGGAAAGGACAAAGACAGACCAAGCTTCAAGCCTCTTGAGGAAAACCAAGACACGAGCCCAGCATCCCCGGAGTGCAGGAATCTGCAGGGGCCAAAGAGTGGAAGAAGGAGAGATGAAAGACAGAGACAAGTGTCCAGACTCCTGCAGCCAGCTCTTGCCTCAGTCCCCAGCCCCAAAGCCTGCTCAGCTGTAGAGCTGCTTTTCCTCTCTGACCCTAAACGCCAGACCTGGGTAACCTGCTGGTCCTGGGATTTGCCTTGGCAACCCCACATGGTACACTGGGCCACAGGGCAGGGAGACACCGAGGCAATGGGCTGGAGCTGTGACACCAAGATCCTCTTAAAAGTGAGTCACGCGACTCGTGATGAGCAGGAAGAGTTGAGAGAAGTGAGAAAGCTACAAGTAGGATCTCCGTGGCCACAGAACAAAAATAAAAAATAAAAAGTCCACAGTAAGGATCCAAGAAGATACTTACCGTGCTCTTCACCTTCTTAGCCAGCATGACAAAGTCTGGCGAACTGGAGTTCTCGTAAGCATCAATGAATTCCCAGTTCAGAACTCGCAGGTGGCCGTTGTAGACTTTCTGCACGGGAGCGTTCCTGTCTGGAAGGTTTCACAGGGAAAGGCAGTCAGGGCAGGGACTGTGGCACAGCTGATCTCCAGAGATGGGGGGGGAGAAAAGGGCTCCCTGCTTTCTGGAGCCTCTGGCTGCTACTGCACTTAGCAGAAAGGTCCCGTGTGAGCAACACTTGGTAATGAAGCTCTTTCAAATCCACAGTAGCAGGGTTACGCTCCCAGGGCATGCCACCACCCCGTGTTATCTTAACATCACACTCACATTTGAAGTGCCAAACCAGGAGGCCAGTGACAAGGGAGATGAGCAGGAAAGCAAGGATCAGAATGGCCGCAACTACCCTTCGCTTCGGGCCACGCTTCTCCATCTTCTTGGAGTTCATGGCAGGGAGGAACTCCACCCCTTCATCCAGGTTGTTCATGTCCTAGGAGGGGAGAGAGGGCAGGACAATGGAAAGATCGTTCCCCAAGCCTGGTTTGGAGAGCTCCAACTGCAAAGCAGTCTGGCACCCACGGGCAGAGCAGAGCCTTCGAGCATCACCGAGCACAACACGCGCTTCAGTGCCAGCGGCCCCGCAGCCACCCCGAGGCAGGGCAGACCCCGCAGGATCCTGCACACAGACAGCAGCACCAGCACGTGCCTCTTCCTCACAGCCCACATGGAAACGGACGCTTCCTTCTGGATCTAACCCAAGGTGATCAGCCCGAGCAAGCACTGGGGCAGGCCCATGCACACCCCACGGCCGTGGCAGGTCACAAACCCAGAACCTCGAGGATCTCTGCCTTCCGGCAGATGAAAACGCAGACAGAAAACCAGCCCTCCAAAACACCTGCTATGTGGCAGGTGTGCCACCTCACCCCACAGGACACAGCACGCTATAAATACTGCTCCTGAAACAGAAGGCAAACTACTTCCTCCCTGTACATTCACACCACACCATGTGTTTGCTGGGCTGACACAACACTCCTACATTTCTGCCTGGATCCCCCACTCAGAACAAATACCTTATAGAAGCAACACAACACAAGGATGAACACCGAACAAATCCCCCCGCCCGCAGCCAGCCAGCCCCTCGGGACAAAACGTGCAGGCAAACAACGAGCAGGTCTCACCCAGGAGCGAGGAATGACATCCGAAGCACACAGCCATCACCGCCCTGCGCTGGGCTGGGCCACCGAGGGGAAGGGCTCCGTCACAGCACGCAGCCCTGCATCAGCTCTGCACGCACAAGATGAAAGCACGGGGCAGGAAGCAGCGTCAGCGAGTCCTTGGTGCCCTGGAGTTTCACTTTCTTGCCCCAGCTCCTTGCCCTGCCCACATACCTGCAGCAGCGCAGGCTTCAGCCGGGGAGGGAATCAGAGCAGCGTGTTCCATCCTCAAATCGGGGCAAGCTGGGGAGAGACAACCCACCTCCCATCCCTGCACTCTGCTGATGAGACAAGCTTGCCCTGTGTGCCCGCTCTGACCGTACAGAAAGAAGGAGGGATGACTTCATGCTCTTCTTACAAAAGCTGGAGGGCGTAGCCGAGAGCCAAGCCACACACCAGGAATTTGGAAATGTCCTCCAGAGAAAGGACATTTCTTGTGCCCCTAGCACGGGGCAACTGAGGGCAGCCCAAGCTGCACACTCAGGAAGCCCAGCATGTCCTCTCCTCCAGCACTGCCCGTGCTCTGTGCTAGCACAGCCCAGAGCCCCTCAGGTCCGAGCATCCCTCTGAGCGCTGTGAGCTCTGAGCTGCCCAAGCCGGGGGCACACATCACTGCTCCAGCCCCGCTGTCCCGTGCCAAGCCTCAGCGGGCACCTGGCAGCTTGCTGGCCACAAGGCTGGGCAGAGCACGGGGCTCTGCCTGACAGCAAGGACACAACAACACAAAGTGCCGACCAGCACAGATTTTCTGCTTTCAGATGCATTGCTGTGCTCTGGAAGGGGGTAATGTCCCGGTCAACAGGACGCTGGGTCAGATGCTGCTTGCCCTCAGTCAGTGTCAGAGCTCAGAAACACCACCAACTGCTCACAGACAAATGTCACAAACTCCAACAAGTCACGAAGAACTACAGCATGGGGCAGGAAGCCTTCGTTTAATTGTGCTGTTTATTACTGGCAAAAAGAAAGCACAATGAACTGCATCATCTCCGAGGTATCAGACTGTTTCTATCACCAACATTCAGGCACCGCCAGCAGGATGAGAAGCAAGGCCACAAGGACCATCCCACTGCCACTGCTCTGCTGCTGGCTTAGCTTCCATGACCACACAGGAGACTTGAAAATGCAAACCAACTGGACTTCATAAGAGAAGACACACAAAGAGAACTTAAATACAGACGTATGCCTCAAATCAAGAAACTTCTATCAGAATCAAGATTGCCTGGAGTTTGATGCACCACCTTTGAACACTCAAACTGCCACTTGGCTCCCATCAGTTCCCAAAGCAAAGAAATCCCCCAAACCCTCTGCTCAGGAGTCTTCCAGCACAGCTCTAAAACATAAAGGGAAGGACCCTGTCACAAACCTCACTAGCATCTCCCCTTCCCCACTGCTGGACTGCTTGTACAGCCAACCCTTCCCAGGACTTGGCCTCCAGGATTTCCAGTACGTTGCTGCTGTTAGCAAAAGGGAAGTATTTAATCCACTTCTAACACCTGCAGGAGCCTGTGGCAAGAGAACAGCCTGCAGGGCTTTAATGAAGTTCACACGGCAGCAGCCTTCCTGGGCTTCCTGGGGCTGGTGATGAAGAGCGGCCTGCCCCTGCTCCGAGGGGAACGCGGTGCCTGTTTGTGGGCTGGGTAACAATGTCTGGGCATAAACTGTTCAATCTCAGCCTCAATAACACATTCCCCTGGAAGGCTGAATTCAGCCAGATGGCATTTCATCCCTGAAACAGGGATCCTGCACTTCTTGCACGAGAGGCATTATATTAAAGGGCTGCAGCAGCAGCGAAGCGACACGAAACCAGGCCTGCTCTAACAGCTGGGACAGCAACTAACGCCCTGTTCAAAGTACCACTGCCCTGAGAAAACACACAGATGGCAAATCAGGAGATGATTTCTATAACTACTACTCCTGCATAAGATGCATAAGCAGTCACTGACATTCTTACCTGCCAGAAATCACCCAGTGTCTGGAGATAAGAGGTTTCTGTCCCTGCCCTCTCTTTTGAGGTCTTCTCCTCTCCCATGCTCACACCTCACGAACCCCGTTACGTTCCCCAGCCTCCTCTGACACGCGTGAAGATGCTTTGGAAACCTGCTGCATACTGCAGGTTGGGCAAGCACCAGTGATGCCTGAGAAGTACCTTGTCAATACAGAGGATCTGAAGCATCCCCCAAGCACTACGGGAATGCACCGGACCATGCCAGGAAGATTTGAGACGAGGCTCTGTCCCAACCTCTGAGTAATCTTTCCTGCCCACACTCAGCACAGAGAGCACCCATTTGACCTTAGCACCAGACACATCTGTGTCCAAACAGCACAGCTCAGCCTCTGCTCCACACTTAGCGTGCGACACATCCTCTTTGCTGCCACCCCTCCTGCCCACTGGGGAAAAACGGCTGCTCTCCACTGCTGCTCAATGCCCCTCAGCCAGGCAGAAACCAGACAGAATCAACAGCAAGAAAGAGCCAAAAGATCGTAGCAAATTCAAGAGAAAGATGATCATTTTTTTAAATCTCCTTCAGCTAACTGTTGTCGCGCATTTTCCTTGCACATACTGAACGTTCCCTTCACCACAACAGCACCTGCAGGTGTAAATCAGAGAGGATGTGAACGCGTGTCCCGCTCTCACCTTGTCCATGACTCCCCAAGAAACAGTCCCCAGCACAAAGTGATCCAAGGTCTGACTCTCTCACCCCTCTCAAGGAAATGACTGCGCTAAACCCTAACAGAAAACCTTCCTTGATATTCTCCCCGCCTTAGTCACAGGTTCAGTTACTTCCTCTTGCTCCTCCTCACTCGGTCCTCACTCGTTGCAGGGCTCCCTGGTAGGCACGGAGGTTTCTGACTGGTGCTGCTGCTGTGCAGCGTCCCGGGAGGAAAGTCACGTGCCAAGGGAGTGAAAGGGTCAGGAAGACGTGTGTCACTGCTGAGGAGGCAGGACACGCACGCAGGACTCCAGGGCAGCAGCAAATTCTGCACAGGAGGAGGTTATCCTGAGCTGTAACTGCCAGGGCACAGGGGGAAGTACGCTTTCTCCGCAGCTTACTTCTGAAAAGCTTCCAGGTGACAAGAGGGAGCTTCTTGTACAGCAGCACGTGCCTGGGCTTCTTCAAAATATCCTTTGGGGATGCTAAAGAGTCGGGAAGTCAGCGTTTAATTATCCTGGTCTTCTCCTGATATGGAAGAGCAAGCAACGGCCCAAACTGACAAAAAAGGAAGAAAAAAGACCAAAAAAGCCCCCAACCAACCAGCAGGTGAGCCTCGAGCTGTTTGTTTGGTGGTCAGAGCGCCGGGCTGCGGTGTGGGGAACTGCAGCATCCTGCGTCACCTCCAACATGTCCCTCTCATCTCTGCAAAGCCTTGATTTCTCATCAAAACAAAGGAAGCTCGGGAGAGGAGTGTGCACAGAGATTTATACCATGCTCGGAGGTCTCCTGCACGCAGCTCCCCAGTGACAGGCTCTGAGTGAAGCCCAGTGCGTAAGCAAACCTTTCCACTCCTCAGTAAAACAGCCACGTAATATATTTTTAGACAGCAACCGTAATCTGCCGGACTGGACAAACCAGAAGATGCAGAAGTGACTAATTCTGTCAGCAGGAAATCCAGCGGGCGCATGGGGAGGGTGGGAACTGCCACGGCAGACTCTGGACTGGAGATGCTTTACTGGAAAGCAGAGATCCCCCTGCAGCAGGGACTCCCAGGAAGGCCAGGAGGTGTCTCTTCCCAGCAAGAGGATTTCTGGGATGTTTCCAAAGGGCTGGCCAACATGGGATTAGCATCCCCCTTACTGGCTGGTTTCAGGCTTGTCTTGTCTGACAGTGCCAGCAGGACAGCTCGGCGCGGCCCACACACCCACAGCCCCCACTGCTCTGCACCCCTCCCAGGCATGTCCTCTGACCTGGCGTCCATGCCTACCTCACTGGACTCTGCCCCACACAACTACTGGGCTCTTGGCCATGAGTTTCGCCTGTCTCTTATCACCAGTTAATTTGTTTGCCCAGCACAACACAGATATGGGATTCAGCTGCTTCTTTTGACTGCCACCACAATCCAGCCCCATCTTCTCTGCCACAGATCTGCGCAGAAGTGAAGAGCAGGTGTGTGACTAACACAGCATCACCCAGCTCTGCTGGCACCTGTGCGGCTCTGCACAGCCCCGCTCCTTCCCTCTGCTCCAGGTATGCACTAAGGCTCCACCTGACACCAGTGCACACGGCCAAGAGATGCAATACAAAGTCAGAGAGGACCTGGGGAAGGTCTCCAGAGATGAAGGAGAGTCATCAGACCATTACCCGACTCTTGCCAAGCAATCACACCCTTCAGATCCCAGCCTGCGTATGCAAGAGACAGTTCTCACCTCCCCTTTTCCAGCCACACCTGCTCAATAAAATCTAAAACAATTATCACATGAGCAGTGCGGTCCTGGAAGCGAGAGGAACGAAAGCCATCAGCTAACTGAGCCGGCTGCAGGCAGCAGGGCAGCCTCACCACCTGGGACAGCCCGGCCTTGGAGACGAGCGGAGCGGGCTCACAGATCCCACAGGGAGACTGCCTGCCTCCAAATAACACACACTAAATCACGCCCAGCTGCTTCGCTGCAGCAAAGCTCCTCCTTTTGGAGCTGGTACAAGAGCCCTACGTGTCTATCTGAGCAAACTGTGGACACTGTCACATCCCACAGCTTATTCTCGCTACAGATCTTCAAAATATATTTATTTTCTCAAGACTGAGATTTGCTGGGGGTATGGAAAGGGAAGTTGCTGCTCAAGCGGTGCCTTAGCACCGACCGCATTCCTTGAGCCTGGCAGAGGAAGAGAAGTGGGCATTGCACAGGAGCAGTTCAGATCGTAGGGACCTTCCAAGGGTTTACTGTACCTTAGGCTAGTGTGTTGCTGTGCAGATAGAGCACAGAGAATTATTTTTTCAAGATCCAAAGTCTTCCAGATGATACTTCACGACAAAAACAGTTTTATGGTGCTGGCGCATGAGCAAACAACTAGCTTCCCATCAAATAAAACCCTAAAAGTGACTGACAGCGTGTGCACAGCGTGCAACTCACTTCACCCACGCAGCTCAAGTGCAGCTACACAGCGAGACCAACTCCTGCACCAACACCTGCTGAAAACCTCGGTACTGCTCCAGAAGGAGATCTTATGACAATAATCTTCTCGCAAATTCTTGATAAGAAAGACGTGGAAATAGCAAACATAAGAGCTATGTTTCATTAAGGCATATTCATGCTGCGTTGCCCCAATATTGGCAGAAAAGCACTGTCGAAACTTTATCAGTGTTTTATTTCCCTCCAGTAGTTCCTTATTAAGGGCAATTGCACTATAAAATGACGGCATCTGAACTAAGAAGGGAATAAAGGACAGAATCCTCCAGACCTTCCAAATTCCAGGCAGAGAGGACAAGTTTAATAGTGAAAGACACCCGTCACACACCAATTCCAAACACAGGTCTTTACAGCATTCAATTGCCTTGTGACCATCCTGAGTCACAGAGAAACTGAATTCCCTTGGGTTAATTACAGAAGAAACTAAGTTAATGTTTGCACAGGACAGCACGGGCTTGGCTTGCTACCCTGCATCAGCCTTATCACCGCAGCTGTGTCATGCAACGCACAGCTCATAGCAGTGACCACATCTATTTGTGTTTCTGTTGCAGCAGGTTTTTTTCACGTAAGATTGTAATCCTCGGGGAGAAGTGGGAATTAAAGCCGCCTCAGAGGCCTGACATATAGCGATGAGTCTTGAAATTCCTCCCTGCAACACGCAGATTTCCAAAGCCCAGAAGAGAAGCGTGCCACAGACGTAAATAGCTTATTTAGAACTCTTAGATCTTGCCTGGTGCAGAGTACTGTCTGAACTACAAAAACACCCTCAGGTCGCCGAACAAACAGCTGTGCTCCAGCCCTCAGCAAAACACCCTAAGCTCATCATGACATTTCGCCCACACTCTTTACTGGCTCTTCCAGTCTTGAGGTGGACCTGGGCCAAGATATTTCAATACTTGGGGTCAACAGCAGGGGAAATACCAGAACCTCCAACCAAGCAAAGCCTTCTATCAGCAAATCCACCCTTACTCAGCCGCTGTGGTAGCTGCTCTCACGAGCACATTGCCCAGATATCACAGCACACTTCTGCAAGGTGAGACTGCGCGGCCTTTGGTTGGAAACGCAGTACTCTCCCCTGAGGCGAGAACCTTTGGTCCCATACATTCCCCAGTCAGGCCCTCACTAACGCCCTCCCTGTTCCCTCAATAGTTTTACACAGTGATTTTTTGTTTACAGAACAAAGGTCTTCCGCACTCTCGATCAACCTCAGCCTCTTTCTCGCTGTGCCTTCCTTATCCCTCGTTGCCTTTGGCAAGAAGAGCAGCAAAACTGGCCCAAGAAGCAGCTCACCCAGCAGCCTCTCTCGCACTGCCTGAGTGAAAAGCTCTGCACCTTTCTAAGGACAAGGATTAGCTTCCCCATGCACTGCACCCACGGGCTGTAAATCTCACAGCAGGAAGCAAAGTCATTGCAAAACACTCCCATTTGCTCCACCGCCATGTTTCCAGGTCCACCAAGCCCAACAGCAGTTGAACCACCAGAGAGAAACTCCTCAAAGCATTCATCTGCAAGGAGAGAACTCCCAGATCAGGTCAGCTCTTCTTGTGCTCAGACCCCAGGGGAAGGACGTGGCACGTCCCTGATCCTGGCGGCTCAGCCGCAGTGTGATGGGGGTGGCTCGAGCATCCAGCCGTGATGTGAAGATGTATGAAACCCACAGCTGTCATACAATCATTCAGGTTGGAAAAGACCTCTCAGATCCCCAACGCAACCCCACCCCACCGTGCCCAGTGCCCACGTCCCTCAGTGCCACATCCCCACGGCTCTGGAACACCCTCAGGGATGGTGACCCTCCCTCCCCCCTGTTCCCTGGGCAGCTGTGCAGTGCAGCACCGCTCTTTTGGACAATAACTTTTTCCAAACATCCTGGACTTTCTGTGGCGCAACATGAGGCCATCAACTCTCATCCCATCCCAGCAACACCAGGACACCAGCAGGCCGTGAGGATCCCTAATGGCCTTTTCCTGGAGAACAACCAGCGCTTGGCACAACCGTGTCCCCCAGAGCGGAGGACAAGGACCTCACCCATTACGGTGGCACTTGAAACAACTCCTCCTGCCCCGGGCCGCGCACACAGGGCTGGAAGCAGGGAGACCTGTTTCTCTTGCTGTGGGCCAGCTTCCTCCTCAGCGCTCCAGCGACCTGCCGCCAGGTGACAACCACCAGCCCTGTCCCCAGGGACCCACGCCAAGCAGGGGAGCAAGAAAACGCAACGGTCACTGTTAGTTCAAGGTCTGGAGCAGCTTCATGGTACTGAACAAGCTCCGCGAGCACAACCCCAGAGCACTGGGCACGCTGCTCCCGACCCACTCTTTGCTTTCCCAAAAAGCACGGACTGCGGCTTCAGCTCGCTCGCCTTCCAAGCACGCAGATAACTCACCGGTTAACGAGCAAAGCCCCACAGCGCACGCCTAACGCCGACTGCGGCCGGCGGAGCGAGCCCCGCTGCTCAGCATCCCGGATCCAGCAGCGCACCTCCGCGCCCTCACCTGTGTCACTGCGGCGCAGCTGAAGCTGAAATCACAACGGCTCGCCGCTACTTCAACCTCAACACTACGAACTTCGCACCACCGCGGCCCCGCGAAGCGCCGGGCGCTCCCAGGCTTCCTCTCTTCCCCCCCTTCCCTCAGCTGCGGCAAACAGCCCCGCGGAGGGCGGCAGAGCGGGCGCTCACCTCGCGCCGCGCCGAGTACCTCATGCCGCCGGCGGGCGCCGCGGGGCCGCGCTCCATGCCCAGCGCCGCCGGCTCAGGCCGCCATGGCGCGGCGTCCGCGGCCCCTCCTCCGGCCCGGCCCTCCGGCAGGTGCGGGACGGGAAGCAGGAAGCGGCCCGGGAGCCGCGCGGGTCAGGGTTGGGGTGAAGCGGGCGGCGTTCCCCGGTAGCGCGACGCGTCCTGAGGCAAAGCCTCGTGAGGTGACAACAGCCATCCTGTAGGAAACGAATGCCACAGGGACCGGCCTGCTGTTCGCCCAAGCACAGCGCGTCCGTAACGGCACTCTCTGGCCGTACTGTTCCCCCACCCAGATGCCCCGAAATAGCAGCAGAGTTCCTCTGTCCATCCGGTACCCAAACCCCGATCCCTCGTACAGACGGACCCCAACCCAGATGCCTCCAGTAGCAGCATGTCTCCTCTGTCCATCATGTAACCCAGCCTAGATCCCTCAAGTAACAACACAGCCCCTCTGTCCATCCAGAACCTTCACTCGCATCCCTTAAGCAGAGGTGAGCCCACGTACCTACCCTGCACCCAACCCAGATCCCACAGGCAGCGGCACGGACCCTCTGTCCATCCAGCACTCCCACCCAGATTCCTTCAAGCAGTGAAACAGCTCCTCTGTCCACCCACAGCCCTCACCCAGAGCCCTGAAGCAGCAGCACAAATCCTCTGTGCACCTTGTACACGCACTCACATCCTTCAAGTATCAGCACGTCCCCTTCGTCCCGTGTCCCTGCAGCAGAGGCACAGCTTCTCTGTCCCTTCAGAACCCCTCACCCTGCGGTAGCAGCACGGCCCTTCTGTCCACCATGTACCTCACAAAGATCCCTTCTATACTAGCACAGCTCCACTATCATGAGCCCCAACCTACAACCCTCAAATAGCAGCACAGCCCTTCCTGTACCCCCACCCAGCTCCCTCAAGTAGCAGCACAGATGGCCTTTGAGGGTCCCTTCAACTAACCATTCTCCAGCCAGAGGAGAACAGATGTAAAATGACACACAACGCAGCAGAAACTGCACTGTATCCAAATTCTGCACTGCGAGGTTTGGGCAACATCTCCCAGGGACCGTACAGCCTCATATTAAGCAGCACTGCCAGGGATGAGAAGGAGAGACCAGAAGAAAAGATCTGAGTTTTCAGGATGCTCTAATGCAGATCTAAAAGAAAGCTTTCAACACCAAAATCTGCATTCCTAATGCAGTTTTACTCCACTGTTTTCCTCTTCTTGGGAAGATGACTCTAATTACACTAATTTCTAGGCTTCCTACATTCAACATTAAAGACACCAATACCACCTTCCTTGACAAAGTTCTTCCCTTCTCCGTGTTACACGTGATAGTCTATACCATCATGCAATACACCCCTCAGAAAGTCAAAGTCTGAACTGGTCCTCCTTTAAACCAACTGCATCCAGCCCTGAAACTGATTTTTTCCATACCTGAACATGCACACCTCCCACCTCTCTAGTTTGGTGTATCAGAAGTTGCACGCTGATTCACAGTGCCGCAGGGAGATGCGTGCTGGGTTACCTTTGTTTGCCCTTGCTCTAAAATGTCTCCTGCAGAGTGCAAGTGTCCTGTCCCTTTTGCAGGTGACTCCCTGGGGAAAAAGAAATGATGTCTGCTCTTTGATCCTGCTGTTTTCTCTGTGGGTGAAAAACTTAACTCTGTGCTTCAGCCACTGCTTTCCCGGCTCCCTCATCAGCCACCAGAATCCCATTTGCTTGCTGAGCACCACAGGGCAGGAACTATTTCCAGACTTAAGGTATTCCCCTTCAAAAGGTGGCTTTGTTAGTCAGCCTGCTGAAACTACCTGGCTGGCTGATGTCAGGAGCTGCTCTCAGCTCTCTCCTGATGCCCAGCCCTGCCCAGCGCTCCACTTTTACAGCCTTTCCCTCCCTGGCTGACTGCAGGTGCTCCAATCTGATTTAACACCCCAGTAAAGCAGCGTATTTTATGTACAGAGCAGCTACTCCGAGCTGAACCACTGCTCTTTGTTTCTGCAAATTCATCCTCCTCTTCTGCATATCAATTAATCTCCTCCAGGCAGGTGCCAAGAAAACACTGTGCTCTGGGATGTGGCTGATGAGGGCAGTCCCACTCTTTGAAGCCTAAGGTGTCTCCTGCAAAGATCCACAGCTCTTGGTTTCACGCAGAGCTGCAAATGCTCAGTGCTTCCTGTCATTCAAGCCACTGACATTTTGCAAACTAATTCATTAGCCCAGTTGGCTCTTTGAAAAAGGAGATGCAATCATTGCTGGGAAAACAAGAAAGCAATCCATGTGCTGAATATAAAATATTACATAGCTGGAAGGCAGTCAGTTCAGAGCTCTAAATGATAAGATTCCCTTTTCTTTGCTGCCAAAGCACAGTGATTTACTTAGTGGCTGTGTTGCAATAATGGCTAACTTGCCATGGTAGATGATGGCCCACTCCTTCTGACCACTGTACAGACCCAAAACATCAAAGCACCATTCTCAATAAGCAATCTGCCACGTGCTTTTGCACTGGCAGACGTTCCACGTGCCTCTCTGGTCTGACTGAAGGATGCTGAGCTCAGCAAGTCCATCTCCACTATTAAGAAAGATGTAATTAAAGCAGAAAGATCAAGCAAATTACTCACTTGCAATGGTAGCAGTCAGCAACAAACAAAGCCTCCATTTCTGCCCACTTATAGCAGTTCATTCAATAAAGGCTGTCACCTCTTCCACCTAGCCTCCTCTCTTTGTATCTGTATGGCCACGACAGCAGCATGAGAGCAGAAAGCTGAGGTTTAATATACCTTTAGGAAGAAGGAGATTACTTGCTTTAGGTACAACCGAAACTTTGAGAAACAAGTCCGTCTTTGTTATAATTGTACGCGAGTTCCAAGAGCTAAACCACAGCGAGCTCTACCCCCAGGAGAGTCCCAAAGGAGACGGATTAGCTGCTGGAGCAGCAAACACCATCTGAACAGGCAGAATACTTCCACATCAGCTCCCAGCCCTGGAAATGCCACGCAGGGAAAAGAAGAAAAGGTAGCTGCTTACACCAGGAGCGAAGGCAGGCTGCCTGCAGGGCAAACGTCTTCTGGTGGAGGCAGTTCCTAGTAATTCTAGCTCCACAAAGAAGCACCATCCATCCACATAGCCACACCAGCGAAGGACTACATTCAAAGTCAGTGACAAAGGGTTTTCCTCACTGCAGCGTCTCAAGGATTCTGTTCTCAGTGTGACTCCCAAATTCAAATTTCACCAGCAGTACCCTCCCACCCAGATTCCTGCCAGACAACCCTGAAACCACCCCACACATGTCTGCAGCTAAAACTTCCAATCCGGTCTGGCAACTTAGACAGCGATACAAAAGATTGGGAGAGAGATAAAACTCACAGGGTGTCCTGTTACTTTGCATTCCAATGGGTAAATAAAAGGCTGATTCAGTGGGAGGAGAGCAAAACGTCATCCAGAAGCACTGCGGTTTCCAGCTGAACCGGCAGCCCCCGGCTCCAGCAAAGGAGTGTGATCTCCTGGTGAACACTGGGTACTGTACAGCTGACGACTTCCACAGGGCCAGCTCTTCCTGCAAGTTGTCTCAGCGTGATTCAGTCTCTCCATCTGCAATGCAAGGAGAATAATCACTGACTTTGGAGAACGGGACCTGTAAAAGGTGCACCAAGTTGCCCTCACTTGGCCGCATGATGCCATGAAGGCCAAGCTGAGATATGGAACTACTTTTCAGAAAGCTATTCAGGGATTTCTGTTTAATTTGGATAGGAACTTATCCTTTCATCTCTAATGCTTCTTTCAAAAGCTGTGGACTGAGAGTCCTGCTTCCAAAACATGACTTCGGCAAGGATCAGAAGTAGCTTTGCCCCTCATATCAGTAATACCAGTCAATTCCACCTACTTTAGCACTTAGCCAGAAAAGTGCTCATAACAGAGCTTTCCTGAGTTCATGAAAGCTGGCACAAGTGACCAGCTCCATCCTGTGGAAGGTACAGGCATGAGCAGCGAGCAAAGGATGTGATGGGATGCAACCAGCATGCAATAGGAAAGCCCACCCTCAGCTCTCCAGCACATCACAGACAACTCTGAGACACGTTTTCAAAATGAAGGAGAGTCATTTCTTGTGCACCAGCCACCCAACAGCTGTGAGACACAGCACGCAAATGGCTAAGAAATGCATCGTAGGATGTAAGCTTGCTGCCAGGACTCTACAATTTGCTAGGCCTTTCTTGAGAACTTCCATGGCTTATGAAAGCAGAACCTCTTTTGGAGAGCTCTGAATCAGTAACAGCAGTGTTTGCCAAGCTGTAAGTGCAATAGAGTGGACAGGCTTGAATGCCAGGTTTCTGGCACTGTGTATTTTGAAATGCAGCTGTGCGCTTGGGCACACCCAAGATTCAAAGTCAGTTAAGGTCCTGTCTGCCTGACAATCTGCAAATGAGTAAGAACTGAGAGAGATGCAGACAATGCATTGGAATCACCTCTCCCTCTTCGCTTTACTACAAACAAGTAGACCTAACCTGTGCTCACCTGCCTTGCCTCCTTATTTTCTACGGAAAACAGAAGTTCAGACTTGGTGTGGTATTACCTCAGCTGCTAATAACAAAAAAAAGGCACAACTTTGATTTTTCATTTATTCCTCTTTTTTCCCTCACTTTGCTGATGTGCCATACAGCAGGGCTTTTTTGTTTTTGGAGGTCCAGCTCCTGCTCTCAAACATACTAACTGAAGTTCTTCCAGTTATCCCTCTAGTGGGGTACGGTGACACTGCATGTGCTATCAACAGGCCCACCCTAAAGCAGGAAATCTAGCATGAACTCACCGAGTTCAGTCTGCCAAAGGTGAGAAGCAATACATGCCCTCCTCAGATGCTGCTTGTACTCTCCAGGATGAGGCATCAGGCTGGATGAAACACCCTGCAGGTTAGATCAGGCTTGCAGACCTGCTCTAATCCATTCTCCACCTCTAAAGATGACTACACACTACATCTGTCTGTCTCCCCTCCTCCCAGGACAATCTCTTCTAGCATTAAGGTGACTTTCCTTTCTACTTAGTGAAGCAGGAGCAGCAGAAGAACTAGGATACTGATGTGGGCATCCTGGGAAGAACACAGTCACTTCCAAAAAACCAAAGCTAATCCTTTAATTTAGGGACCAGCAGCCTTTGGCATAGAAGAACAAGAAAGCTGCAGTAGGAAGCAGCTCTCCAAGCTCAGCAGGAACTAGAAATCACTGCTGAGCATGAGATAGGGTCTTGGAAACCCACTGAGAAGCAGCAGCAGTTCTCCTCTAACATACACAAGCCATTTTTACACTATGGAAGATAAAAAACACCTTGTTCCAAGATGAGTTCCAGGGGTGAGGACAGTGAAGGAAGAGGCTCTGTACCTTATCCTGCTGCTTTCAAGTCGCGTGATAAATCTCCTGGGTGGCATCTGAATTGTCACTTGTCTGAGTCCCAGCACAAGGCAGCTCTGCAGTGTCCACGGGGCAGTTTTGACTGCAAGAGTGCTGTGCAGATCTTGCTGTAAAGGAAAACGCACAGCATTGAGAGTGTCTAGCATTTGCAGCAGCATTCACAATAGGAGGCAGCAGTGCCAAGTACAACAGTGGAGACAGCAGATTCATAAACACAAGAGCTGAAATATGACCTTCCCACAAGCAGACTGGGTCTCCTTGGTTTCTCTGTCGGGCACTGGTTACTTCTGGTATTTGCTTCAGGCTTTTTTGACCTGTGCTCTCAGAACAAAGTAATTTCTTTAGCCACTTTTCCATGAAAAACTATACTGACAAATAGAGAATCAGCAGGATTATGGTGTCAAGATACAACATACCTTTAAATCCAGTTGCACAAAAGAGAAGTGTACTCTTTGCACCTACAGCAAGAACACAGGAAATTCTCACAGAAAAACCTGCATAGAAGCAAGCAGCATTTGTCATCAGCAGTTGATTCATCTAGTAACAAACAAGGATTTACTGTGGTACAAAGAACATGGCCTGTAACTTTCTCCTGGTGTGGCTCT
This sequence comes from Numida meleagris, assembly GCF_002078875.1. Lineage (NCBI taxonomy): Eukaryota > Metazoa > Chordata > Aves > Galliformes > Numididae > Numida > Numida meleagris. The sequence continues at coordinate 1,670,067 of NC_034431.1, read as the reverse complement.
GGAGCGGGCACAAAACCTCCAGATAGAGGCACCTCATCTAGAACATTCTATTTAACCAGAGGGCTTCAGCTTGGCTGGGCTGAGGTTGCAGTCTGTCCCTTTCCATAGTGATAAGGTGAGGAACTTTTTGCTACGCTTCTGCTTTCAAAAGCGGGCATTGTTATTGGAAGTTCTGACATCCAGGACCCTGCTCGTTTGTTTCTGAAAAGCTATAGTACTTCCCAATGGCTACTGGAAGTTAACTGAGACTGTACTGAGTATCTGCAGCACGACTAGCACTTGGCTACCAAAGAACCACTTATCTCAGCAATTCCACCTAGGTCGTGCAGCCAAAAGGGTGACCACACCTGACTTAAGGAATAATGCATCTATTGTGTAAGAGCAGAAGTAAACCTCACCCTCATTTCTGTCTCGTTCTGTGCACGGCTTGGACTGACAAACTGGAGGTATCAACTCGTTGGTGTTCCCGTGAGGCAGACCACTGGCTGGCACTGAGCTCTGTCCTACACAAATCGAGGAGTTCAGGCTGCCTCTGCAGGGAGCCCGGTGCAGGCAGGGGAAAGCTGCAGCTGTTTGCCATCAGCCTGAACCACACAGCACGAAGGAGAAAGGGAACTCTGCTGTGGTGAACTGCTGACTGACAGGAGGGCGCTCCTAGCATGGAGGTATGTACCCTTAGGAGTTGCTTTCTTGTAATATATCCTTTCTCTGTGTGTGTGTGTGTGTATCTATGATGCAGGTGATCCTCCTGTGTGACAGCTCCTTTGGCAATCCTTTCATCAGTAGCTTGGATCATTCCCGTAATTCTCTGTTGAACTTTTCAGTGCTGTCCCTCCCCTGGGCCGGAGGATGTGATTCAACTACACTAACAAATATTTTAGACTGCACAGTAATAATTACAAAACTTGAGCAGCAGTGAATACAGGCAACTATTCTCCTTTTGCACTGCACTGAATCAGGAGAGGTGGATGTTTTACTCTGAATCCTCTGCTTAAGAAACACCCAGGGCTCTGGCAAAGTCCATTTGCTCAGCACTGCCTCCCACCTCAAGCCTTGGCCCAAATCTTCCATGGTTTCTTGGTGCAGCTCTGTTGTATGTTGGACAACCGAACTAAATTGTGACGTGCAGCTTTATTGATACTGATTCCTAAACGGGAACGTCACCGCAGACAACATAACTGTCCTGCAGGTCACAGAGAACGGAGTTTTCTTGGGACTTTGTAGTGTGTCGTAATCCAAAAACATGCTTTAAGTTTTAGGGAAAAGCAGCCAAATGACCTTAAACAACCAAGGCAGAAGATAGCATATCAAGGAGTTCCCTGGCTCTTGGCATGTGTCAAAACCTATCAGTAGCTTCCTTTTCGATCATGCTAGCTGTGTCACCGAAAACGAGCAGAAAAAAAATGGCCTTGACATTGGAGAGATGTGGCCTAAGATGGCCTTTCTTTTCCTGCTAGTACTTCTGCATGTTGCAGCCAGTGCAGGAAGCGCTGCTGTCTAGCAGACTGAAATCAGAGAGATGGAAATCTCAAATGTACTGGAATTTTGGCCAGCCTGTTTACAGTTTCTATAAGCTTTAAGTAGATACATCTGCCTTCTAGCTACAGAAAGACTGACAGGTACTTGCAGAGTTAAGACAACCAGTCAAGTATATAGATTTGTTTCAGGAGAGACCAACTGTAAAAGCCTGGCCTACCACAGACAGCAGAGCTGCTCTTCTTCCCTTCCCTTCCCTTCCCTTCCCTTCCCTTCCCTTCCCTTCCCTTCCCTTC
>NC_034431.1:1605262-1668194 GCF_002078875.1 Numida meleagris | reverse complement strand
CTTCCCTTCCCTTCCCTTCCCTTCCCTTCCCTTCCCTTCCCTAGGTTGCTCTGTGTGTTTGGTCAAGATTTTGGGCTGTGTGCTTCATTCCTGTGGGACTTGCATCACTACAGTAGGGATAACAGCTGGGTGAAGCTGATGAACACTGCTCCTTGCTGCCTGTATTTACAGTTCCCTCCACAGGCCCTGCTCTAGCAGGACACACGGAGGTTGCAGAAGGTGCAGGACTCACTCCTCAGACCGTGGACTTTTTCTCTTTGTTACTGCTAAGTTTACAGGCCAGGCCTTCCTGTTGCCTTTCAAAGGAATGTGGTGCTGGATTTGTGACGATGTAGCTCTTAGGGCTTTTTAGGGAGTCCTAAGCTTTGCATGTTAACATGTTCCTGCCTGCCCAGCTGTCCTAGAGCACGTTGGGAACAACAGCTCACTGAAGGTTCTGATTTTAGTGAACAGCATCCTGTATGACCACGTATGACACTGTGACAATAAAACTGACAGAAAAGATAACCAGCTCTCTCTGCTTTTCACCAGCTTTAAGACAGCTTCATAAGCTATTACCTGACAACCTATTCTGGAAGAGCTCTTTCATTACAGGAACATTGTTAAAAGCCAATCACAATACAACAGCTCACCGACCTACTGCTTGTCATTTAAACAACACACACACATTCCACCCCAGCTATGAAACAGAAGTTATTTCCTTACACCAGGCAGCGCAAAGAGAGACCAGTAATTCGTAAAGTTGCAGTGACTTTTCACTCTCTGCCCATACTCAGACTTTCACTGTATAATTGAGGACACAGGAAAACAGGGAAGAAAACAGTTCTCACCACAGGCAGCTTGCTGAAGCGGTCAAAGAGTCCTCAGCACAAAACTTTGAGTAATCAAGCTTATTTTTGCACATAGTGTTTCCATCTGTCTCATAAATACCAGCTAACTGCTGCTTCCCCAGGGACACACTGAACATTTTCCCATTGCTGAAAATTCATTCAGAATGACACATCAAAGCATTAAAGTCACTTACCCAGCTTCAGACAACGTCAGCATCTTTTCAGGTGCTTGCTTCCAGGTCCTTGCTGGCTCTATACACAGCATCAGCACAGCAGTGTGACCTGCAGCAGGTCTGCTCCCTCCTGCATTTGGTGGCACCTTGTGCTGTAGGTGTGGATGAAAAAGCATCTGGTCCTGCAGCTATTAAAGACAGGCACGATTCTCCATCAAGGATCCTGCTTCTGGAAGGGGAGTTACTTTGCCCCAGGTCTTGCAAACTGGAGGATGTGAGAAAAGGTGACTTGACAGATGGAAGGCTGAGCAGGTTAGTTTGGTGGATACTTCTCAATGGAAGCGAACAAACTGGTTCTTAACAACACTTTTACCTCTAATTTATCACTTCTTAGTCCTCAGTGTGGGACACCGTGTCCAAGATCAATCCATGCTCAATCTGGAAATCGCTGACTGCATTTACAACTGAAAAGAAATCAGGACTCCCCTAAAACATGAATGAGAACTGCAGTGCTCCATGCCTGTTCACAGATATGAATTCCGCTGGACTTGTGGGAAAGCCAATGTCAGGTCATTTTAAAGGAAAATGCTTACACTATTTTGAGAAAAATTTAAACTCTAACACTTTAAAAGCTCTGTCAGTAATTTAACAACAAAACTAAATGGAATCGGAATGATCTGAGTTTAATACTTTGTGCTACCACCATCTTCCCACATACTCTTGGATGGGTCACTTTACACAGGATGCGTCATCTCGAAACTAAATGCTTAAAAGCTCCAATTTGAGCTGGTCATCCATAATTATCTTTATATTCCATGGAATATAAAGCTATTAAATGCAAGAGCAGAGGACGGCGTTAATGCTTAACCACTTTGCTGGTGGCAAAATGTTAATTCCCACTGCTGCACTTGGATGTACTTCGCTGCCATTGAATGGACCAGCGTAGCACTACGGATGCTATTTGATTTACAGCACAACTAACTTACCCACATAATAATGACTCAGCTAAGTTGCAGATGGAACTAAGCTGACTGCTGTCCAGCAACGACAGTATTAAAACACATCTCTGTTTGGGGCAGTCTCCATCCAGCTTCCCCTGCAGCCCTGTCTGCTCTGTAACAAGTTGCTGTGTCTAAGGTTGGGAGGGAGAATTAACATCAGGCTGCCACCGTACAGCGCACTGTGAGCAGTGCTCAGCCACAAGGGTCCTGATGTTAGCTCCCAAATTCAGGCCAGGTGGACCAGGTACCAAAGCTGAGTCTATTTCTATTTTGTTATAGTGTCTATGGTTCAGATTTGCCGTATGAAAAGCAAGAGACAAGGTTTCTGAATTTACCTAAGAACTGAGAAGTGAAGAACAACTGTTAAAAATAGGCAGATGGCTGCTCAGTTAGTTGGCTTTGAAAAAGGAACACTCAAAGTAACCCCAAGGAGAGATCCTTAGGTTATGAGAACATCTTGCTGAGGTATAAATGCAGATTTTCCCCACAATTTGAATAAAATGAAGCAGTTGTTAAAATAAAGGTTGGAGTGTGTTTAAATGGCCTGTGGCAGTTCGGGTAGTTCTCAGGCCTTATAAGCAATGATTACATGATGTTCTCTTGGCGGAAATAAATACCGAACCCACAGCTTTCAAGAAACAATAAAGGCTCTTACATAACATTAGTGAGGAACTCACTGCGATGAAACAGGCTCTAATTCCATTCTTTAATTAAAAAAGGTAACGGTGGGGATGCAGCAGAGCAAAAGTCCTTTCAGCTTCAGGCCCTGCAGGACAAGCAGCTGGAAGATGGACACTGTCAGCACACGACTTTCTCTCGGCCTTTAACTCCTGCTCCTGCACACTGCTCTGCAGTACTCACCTGGAAGAGTGTTTAGTTCCCAGTGCAAGGGGACAAAGGAGCAAAGACCTGGAAAACAGCCTAGTTTAAATATACCCACATCCAACTCTGGCATACACAAAAAAACATAACTTGAACCCCTCTCTGCCCTTAAGCATACTGCTAGGAGATTATAGGTTACTTATAAAACCAACTGCTCTTTACTTGCAGAAGCTGAAGGGTTATTTTTCAACCAGAGTGGAACCGACACATCAGACGGGTGGAAGCTGAACCATGGAACAGGGCGTGCTCTGCTCCTGAAATTGGTGTGCTATTCAATTCACAAGGTAGCTCTTTAACGTAAGAAACCCACATAGTGACTGGCACTCTTTCCCTGAAGATCACAGGCTTTGAAAGCAACGAGAATGGTCTGTAGTCAAGCAGTCATGCACGGAAAGGTAGCTCGTGTCCACAAGCAGTTCAGCAAAGACAGCAGTGGAAGAAAGGAGATGGTGATGATCTGAACAGTAAGACTGCTGAAACTCAGCAGCACCAGCAACCTCAGAGAGACACCAAACTCGTGCAATTGCATGCATGGTTTTTTAGTTTCATTAAGCCTAATACTTTCAATGCTTTTTGTCCAGAGACAAACTCAAACTCAACTTGCTTGCAAGAGGATTCACGGAAATTAATGGTGCTTCACACTGTAATCATCCTTCAGCACTGGATTGCAAGTTTTGACACTGAAGAGCCTTACAAATAGAACTAACAGAGCACAATCATCTTGATTATGCTTTGAATTTAGAGGCTCTTTCATAAAAGCGAGGGAAGAAAGTTGTCATGTCTTCCACTTCTCATTTTAACTTCACAACTAAAAAGATTTGTAAAAAGACTTAAGAAGAATGTCTCACGCACCTCCCAGGCCGCAGCCCTCTGGCTGTCCACTTGTTTGACAGACTTAAGGTACAAGAGGTACACAAATTGCCAAAGCAGGACAGGTGCTCAGAACTGTTACCACTCCCAATTCTGTTCCTGTGGCATATTCAAGAGCTTGCTTTGTGTAGCGGTGTGTCCTGCTTATTCAATACTCGCAGCTAGCCAGTTTTTTAATTTAAATACTCAGATTCCTCCAACTCACACAGTAGGTTAGCTGCTGTACAGGAAGACTGACGTACCCGACCTGAAGCTCAGCACAACAGTTTGCTCTGCTCAGGTGCAGCTGCACAGCAACACACAGCTTCAGCTAAGGCTTCTGTCATGAAGTTCTACTAGCACTGGAGAGCACTGAGAGACAAGATTTGGTTCTTTAAATACATTATATTCAATAATATGCAACTCATAGCAAACATTTTAAAAAAAGACAAGAGAAACCATGTTAGAAGGAACCATCTTCCAAAGGAAGGTGGACAATCTATTAGCCCTTGGCAAGCTAGACAATCATGTACACAAAACAACACGCTGTACAAAACTGAAAGGAGATGGCGAAGGGATTTGTAAGGCTTTCTGAATTCTTATTCTTCTCCTAGCTCAACATTTCTTGTGATCTTATTCTGGGAAAGCTTCAAGGTCACGTCAGGACAGCAAGGAACTCTTCTCCAGTATGTGCAAAACTCAAACAAATGTATAAAGGGATAAAATTCTAAAGATAAAAACCAAACTGAAGGCCAGAATCACTGGTTAAAATACAGCTAGGCTCCACCAAAATGATGCATCTTCTTCATGACTTTGAAAAGCCAACAAGTTACCTCTTCTGAGCAAGATACCCTGGTCAAGAAGATCCAAGCTCAACTGCTTTGTTTACAACCCAAAATGGACAGAAATGACAGGTGGCCCTTTGTAAAAAGACCTTCAGATGGGAAGAGGAAAAGGAAGACATTTCTTAAATACTGAATGCCACAGAGTTTGGCTTTACAGATCTGGACTGAAACCATTTGTTGTACAGGTACAGCATCTTCTGAAGTGGAATTTCTACCTCAACATCACATGCTGACTCCAGAACAAGCAACGTGTGTTGCATGAGAACCAATGAGTCCAACCCCTAGCCATGACTGTGGTTAGGTAACCTTGGATGATTGGATGGAAGGTGACAACATATTCAGGAAAGTTGCTGGAAAGCGATCAGTTTTCAGACCAGTACTCATAGCTGATCTTGGGTCTGTTTTGGAGATGGAGCTGTTGTCACAACGACAGTGGAAACCGCTTTAGTTGAGCCAGACACTGTTCCCTGCTGGAGATGGGAGGCTGGTACTGTCTGAATTCGCACCTGTTTGAGATGGAAAGAAAAAAATTCAATTCATGTCAAGAACAACCTGGTGTCACATAGCTTGCATCACACTGGTAAATGATTTGCTTCTGCTGCTGACAAAGTTTCAGTTATGTGAACAAGACCAAGGACCAAAACACATCAAGAGTAGAATATGGCACAAGAAGACCACTCCATTCACTGCTCATGTGGGAGAGTGGCAAGAGATCTCAAGATTAGAGAGGAAGAAATAAAATCTAGTTTGAATAACAACCTACATATCAGCTGCTACTACAAGTTTTCAGAAGAACTTCAATCCATTGGATACTTCACTTCTAAAGACTTATTATTAGCAGCTCTCAATGGAGATTACTTTTCTGAAATAACAGAAAAATGGTTATACAAAGAAGTGATGTGATTTCTTCATGAAATGCAGGCCTGCAGAAGCCAAAGTGGAAAGCACAACACAAAAAGTCAACGGTACAGAAACAATCCTCCAATCAATCAGAAATGTCTCCTGACAGGACTTTCGATTTTCCACTCATTATACTATCAGGACTTCAAAAACATTTAAAAACCATAGCTGGATGTAGGGAAGGTAAAGGAAACGATGCAGTGCATGTGCTTAATACAGACAAGCTGTGCACCTGCACTTTTTATGGAAACCCATGTATCGTATGTAATGTCCTCATGAGGATGCTAAGCCATCACAAAGCAAACAAGAGAATCATTCCACACGTCAATACCTGTGTGGCTTGGCCTTGCTGCTGGAGCTGCTGCAATTGCTGTGCAGTCAGAAAACTCACTGGTTTGTTCCCAGCAATCAGTTTTGTCCCTGCTGGCATCGTAGTCAGGATGATGTTTCTACCCAATCCACTGATGCTGAGGAAGGAGAATTGTTGAAAGGTTAATAAATGGTACAGCAGTTATATCTTTCACAAATCGTTTTTCAGTTGCTAGGAGACGAAATTACTTAGCTAATTTACTAATGATTTTAATTATTTTTGTTTCACAACAATGGCACATACACAAGTGAAAAGTTTATGTCAACATTTCTCACGATTAGAGAGAATTACCTTATCACATGAATTAAACCCTCTAACTCTGGACCGTGTTTGTTACTGGGCTAGTCAGATCAGACCTGAACGCTTCTCAGGGAATGCAGAAAATAGCTGAGCACACAATGTTCTGCCTTGAAATATTAACCAAGGGAGACACTACCAGAATTCATGGAAGAATAAACAGAAAGACTGCAATACCTGAACGCCACAGGAATTTGCACTGAGGCAGTTAACAATGCACTGGTTTCTTTAACAGAGAGACGGCCTCACATTACAGTTTTAGGTCTGTCACCAGGTTAATTCTTGCTCCAACAAAGAACTAATCTTTTATAAACTAAACTATTATAGTTGGTTTAAGAGCAAATATTATTATTTTCTTCCCTGTATGTGCTAGAATCCACATCTCAGGGCACCTCAACAAGAACTGCATTCTTTGCCTGACTCCATATTCTCTCGGTTTCTTGCTGTTAGCAGTCCTGTCAGCAGACTTCAAATCACTACCACCCACTGCTTGTGAGATCCCCAGGAACTTCACTGGACAGAGAACTTCCTCAGTCTCTTTCTAAACAAAGCTACTAGATGGAAAGTACTCACTTGGCCCCAAGGTTGCCCTTGATGATGGGGGCAGTCACCACACTCTTGCCTTTCACTGGCTGGCTGATCACTGACAGAGGCACTGTTATTCGAGCTGGTAGTTTACCCTAGAGAAGTTGAAGACCACATGAGAAGCTGCAGGGAACACAGCAGAGAAACTGCCTGACAACATGCAATTACCACTCAGCTTGCTTTTCAGCACCCTGGGAATAGAAGTCAAAGCAGTGCTGCTGATGTGATCTGTGCTCTGTTTCAGGCTCATTAAAGTTCACCTCCAACTCATTCACTTCACAGCTGCCTCAAACCTGCACATCCCCTCCACCTCTGCACCATGATATTTCTCTGGGAAGGAGCATTGCATTTGCCCATCATTTTTATCCCTATGAAACTATGGTAATATCGATTAGCTTATTCAACTTTTGCAATACAGTTTATTTCACTCACTGTCTCCAAAGGAGTTAATGGAAGATAGACATTTAACTGTTTTCTGGTCATTCAATATTCAGCTACAATTCCAACACCATGAAATCAGCTGTGGACTCATATTCTACAGTACTTCATTTGACCTTTTGCAGATCATTTTAGAGATAAACCATCAGTAATAAACCATCACTGCCCTTTCTCAACCAAATCCAGAAAAAGTTCAGCATTACTTACTGCCTGTGATGTAGACACTACTGTGGTGCTGACCGGTACCTGCCGCACAGCAGTAGCTCCTGTGCCTATACTTATGGGAGTCCCAGCAGCTCCTGAAGCAACAGCAACTGCTTTTGACACTGTGGCACTCATGGTTGGTAATGAGACAGTTGAGGTATGGACTGTGCCAGGCACGCTCACTGCTGCAGAAGAGGGTACTTGCTTAGCATGAGTAGCTACAGTAATTGTCTGCCCAGCTTTGGGTGGCATCACCCCGAGCCCTTGGACGATTCTTATGGTAGCAGCTGGCTTGGCCTCAGTGGATGCCACTGTAGTAATGGCTTTGCTCTTCTGGTCTGCCACAGTCATGCCTAGAGCAGGCATCAGTCTGAAAGCAGAACTCGTTGGCTCTGCGGTCTTTAAGTCAGGAGTCACTTTAACCACCGTGCTCCCAGCTGGACTGGAAGAAGAAGAAGTGGCTGTGCTAGTCTTGGCTGGAGAATCAGCAGTCTGGACAGGATTGGATGTCACATGCAAAGTTGCAGAAATGCCCTTCCCACTAGCACTGCTTCCAGCAGCTGCTGTGAAGAGGTCCTGAGTCAGTTTGACAGTAGTGACTTGAGATTTGGCCAGGGTGGCCATCATGTCCGGGGTGATGCGCAGCACAGTCTGTCCCTTTGCATCTGTGGTGATGGAGGAGGGGGGTAGGCGCAGCACATCCTTTCCTTGGATCCGAAAGTTGGTAGCTGTAAGCGGGATGCCGCTTCCAGGCTGGGTCTTCATGCCAAGTTGCCCTGTAATAGCCACCTGGAAAAGATGAAAGAACCAGATTTGCTATATCAAACTGGAACACAGTCCAAGGTACAGTAAAACAAAAGCAAAACTTCCCAACAGGCTGATGTTTGCTCAGTGTTCTTTTCTTCTTCAGCACAATGCTAGTGCTCACTGCACTCCGGAAAATAGTTCTGGTTGCTCATTATACAGCATTCATGAAACCATCTGAAATATCCTGGAATTGGTTTCTTCTTCGAACCAAAGGAATGGAAAAAGGATCAATTGGTGCAGATTCTAAGTTAAAGAGCCTGCACTAACATATTCTTCACCTGTACATGGAAATGGGGCTAAAATACAGCAAACCAGCAGCTGCCCAAGCCTGCATGGTCAATCAACTTGTACATGATGGCTAACTGTTCTTTTCACTGTCTTTTCACATCTGCATGCACATCTGTCACGATAAATGGTAAACAACTGGGACATGCAGTTCACTCTCATCTCTCCTCCCTCTCACCTGCTTGATGATATTCTGGCCAGCTACATTCTGGATGACAGTGGTAGAGGAGGTGCTTGTAGCAGAACTGCCTGGAGAGCTGGTTACTGCCTTTACAGCAGGACTGGGTGCTGCAGACAGTCCTGTCACAGTGATGCCTGTCTGTCCTGTCACAGAGGTGCCTGGTCTTTGCACCTGTACTGGGCTGGTTTGAGCTTTTACTGGTAGAGTCATCACAGCCTACAGCAAAACAAAGAGGCAGCTTATGAGCAGACTAACACAACCCTAACAGACTAATACTTACTGGTTTTCTCTCATGCCTTAGCTTGCAAATTCTGTATTTTTTACTGTAACATACAAATGAATGCTGCCACATAAACCGGCAATGGAAACATGAAAAGAGGCACGGAACAGTATTTGTGCACAGCTGTTAACAATGCTCTGTTTCTGCAGCTGCACCATACTTGAGAGACCCACAGACGAGCAGCCAGAGCTACTCCACCATTTCCATGCAGCCGGTCTCACCTGAGGCAGCACTTTGGTCTGCGTGGCTGTAGCTGGAACACGGATCTGAGGCACTGACGTAGGCTGCTGCTGCTGCTGCGTTACCACTGGTGCTTGCTGAGACACAGCTGGGAGGCTGGACTGGGCACTGACCACTCGGACCTGCGGCAACACTGACGACGCAGTATGACTTACCACCCGGGTGGGAGGTGGCTGCGGCCCAGGCTGGGTCTGTGAACTCTGGGCTGTGGAAAGCAACGTCCCAAGCTGCGGCATGGTAGGGGATGAAACCAGAAGAACACTACAGAAAAGAGAAAGCCAGTAGGTCAGCAGTGGTGTAGGAGGTGACTGAGAAAGAACCAGTAATATTCACAAGTGACGTATGAGACAGAAGGAGAGCATACCTTTGGCTGGGTTTTGCTGGCTCTGATCCAGCACTAGGTACATTCTTGCTAACCACAGACACTGGTGGGGGGGAAATAGGTGTTGCTGGTAATGCTGGTGCAGTAGGTGTCACAGGGGTCACGGGAGTTGGCGGCATGCTGGAGTCACTAAGGCTCAGCTGAGCAGGCTCTGATGTGCTGCTGGGGAGTGCTTTCACAGAACTCTCCTTGTTACTCGATTTCTGCAGAGAAACCAAGTCAAAGTGAAGGTCTTTGCAGAAACCGGCTGCGATTGTTGCACTGTAAGAATGGACTGAGCACTTCAAACTATAGAATTACAAATGATGCCATGGTGCAAAATCCTGAAATCACAGACAGTGCTCCTTCTGCCTTCCTCAATGGCAGCCACAAGTGGGCTGGTCAGTTTGGCTTCCTGTTCTAAGGGAGAATGCATCTCAGCAGCGAGAAGCATTCATAACAGTCAGATGTCCACTCTGGTTAATTTGCCAGCTGTGACTATTTTACAGATATTTGGTATCAATGCCAAAAAATAAAAGAAAGACATCCAAATTCTCACAGCTTCAGCATACCAAGAGGGAGAATAGCAGGCATGTTTCACATGCTCTGCTACAGATTAATCTCAAAACAGGATCTAAAGAGACCACCTCTAAGAGAGGGAGCACAAGGAAACTTGTTGACCTTCCTGCCAAGATCAATATGGGCAATAGCAGACACTGGGAGAAGCAAAGTTCCCTCTTTTCTTCTACATACTGTGCGCTGGTACCAGACTAACTCTCACATACATGTACAGAACAAACTGTTAGCTCAAAAGGGAAATTAAATGAACAGGTGGCAATTTTCATCAGCCTCAATGGGTGCAAGATTTACAGATTAAGTTAAATCCGTATCTCACTCTCAATCACAAAAGCATCTGTGCAAATCTGTGCAAAGAAATTTACCACTTTTGCCGGAGGTTTCGGCTTCTGCTGGAGAGCTTTCTTGGCCTTTGCTGCAGCAGCTTGAGCCTGGTGGATCCGTTCTGCAAATACAAAGTAATGGTTAGGGTTCCTGAACACAAGCAAATTTACTTAAGAAAGTGGCCATCCAAACCTCTAAGTTCATCTTCAGGCAAGAAATACAACACACATCCACACAGGTACACGTAATAGCACATTAAAAAAAGCCAAAAACCCACTAAACAAAATTAGCCCAAAAAGGCTGAAATGAAGATGTGTTGATGTTGTCAATGGACATCCATCTGCAGTTCTCGTACAAAGGATGCTATTCTTCTAACAAATACTCACTATAAACTAACATACTGCTCTGCAAGACTGTATGTAAGTGTTGATGGGCTAACACTAACAAAGACTAGAGAAAAAAAGCTAGACTGATGAATTAATGTTCATTATTCAACTAGGATAAAGAAGCTCAAGAGCATGGCAAACGCTCTTGAAAAAACAGGGTGAAATATACAGACATTTTCAGTTCTGTAGATCATGAGGGAACAGGGCAGTCCCACCAAGCCAGGCTTACCAAACTCTTCCTCACTCCTGTCCCGGTGCAGGTAGATCCACAACTTGCGTCCAATGTCGTATTTAACACAGGGATCTTTCTCGTAATGTAATCGATCCAAAGCACCACTAACAACAGTGTTAACCTGAAAATTCAGAATTCACTGTATTACAGAACAGCCAGGCTGGGGTAGCTAGAGCTCATGTATAGAAAATTCAAACCCATTCAGCATTAAACCAGAGTAAGTCGCAGGCAATCTAAATGTGAGGAAGAACTGACTAAGAGCAGAAGTTGCCCTGCAGGGTGCTGCTTGCCATCTTGGATTAAACGGAGCTTTGACAAACCCAAGGGCTCTGAAAAATCGATTATTTCTGAATTTATACTGTAAGCAGCTCTATGCATGACGTGGTGTTAATTCTGTGTTTTTTCTCCCAGACGACATCCAACTTACTTGAGCACTTGTGACATCAGGAGCTAGGAACTGGGAATCTTTAAGCAGCTCGCAAATTTCAGCACGAGTTCCTTCTCCATTAGGAAGTCGAGCAGCAGCATCACGAACTGAAATAGAAAATCAGAGCTTAAACTTCCAGCCCTAACGAAGGAGCTGTACTCAAATACTTCAGCAGATATGTTTCTGTGTTGCTTTTCCATCTCCACTGTACAGTGCCCTCTTACTCAATGAAATCTAGGCCCAGTGATCCCTCAGGGCCTCTGAAGTCTATATGAGCAGAGATTACAAACCATCATTTTAAAGTACACCAACTGTGCTGGCTTGGAGTCAGGAGCAATGAACACAGGGACCAGCACTCAACTTCACAACAGCACACTTAAAACATTGCTTTTTGTTTTCCAATTATCTGAGCCTTAGCTTCCACCAGCCTCGTGAACTCTCCTCTCCATTTCCCATTTTCTCGCAGAAGAAAAGTAAAACACAGCTGTCTTCTCTTCTAGTAATACCTGCTCCCAGCATTTCACCATCATTATCTCATGCAATTTATTTCTTCTTCATTTATGTCGTATCAGTCCATCCACCTTTTTCCTTTATAACGTAGATTCCTAAAGTCACTATTTGGGTGGACAAAAGTGCCTTTTAATTAGAAAATAAATACATTAATGAATAACTGTCAGAGGACGCAGTCACCTTACCAAGGGACAAGATGGTGACGTATGCTGGTCTGTCTGATCGCAGGAGGGAATGCTCTCGGGCTTTGTTCAGTGATGTTTCCTTGTCAAACACCCCCTTCACAGGACCAACAACGGACTCGAAGCCGTGCATACGGAACGTGAAAGCTTTGTGGGGCTGGCTGTAACGATAACGTTCCTGTGTTTTGAAACAAGAGAACTGAATTTAGCAGGACGCATATAGAGCAAAGTCTTGAGGCTTGTAATTGCTGTTATAATATAGCTTAAGTTACTGGCATTCTCTAGATAGTTCTTTAATTAAACACTCAAATAGTGTGGAACAAACATAGTTTGGATCAAGACAAGTATGAACTACTTCATACTGCTGAATATAAAGCAACGCCTAGACAAAGTGACCAGGTGCAATATAGTGGGTTCACTGTTAACCAGCTGCACAGACTACAGAAGTGCCAGTGCCAGGCATTACACCCAGCGAGCACCTCTTCTCCCAGCAGCAACGTGCCACTTCTTCCTCCTCTCATCTGCTAAAAGATTTCCAGAATTTATTCTACCACACAAACAGCACATATACCCAGAGAGAAGAACACTCACCACATTTACCCTCTAATAAACACATTCTTCCAGCAAGGCCACAAGCCTTAAAGACACAATGAAACTTGTGTCTACTACAGACAAGGTAACTAAATGTATGAGTGCACTTATTCTGCCACTTGTCTTCTGCTTTTTGCACTCATACATGTTCAAAAAATATAGATACGTCATCTTCATTTGCTGGGAGATGGCAAAGGAGATAGAAATGTTGGCATTAACAGAATCAATTAATTTTCCTGATATTCGTTGGAAACATAGGGGTTTTCGAAATTAGCAGTCTGGATATGTTGCTAGCAAGTTCTATCTGAGGCTGAAATACCTACTTCAAGAAGAAGGAACACATCAACCATTTGTACCAACAAAGTTTTTGGAGAGTATACAACTCTCATACCATACAAATTCTCTTGCTTTAATGGCCAACTCTTCGGAAGATTCTCTTTTTACCTGCTCCTGGAACACACGTTTCTCCTCTCCAGTGCTAGGTCGGACTACGTAGTCAGTCCTTCTGAAACAAAGGCCACCATCAGTTTTGAGCAACAAGCCCACAGTAATCCCAAAAACTACCCCAAAGGATTAGCCACCTCATCCTTACTGCAAATTCTTTTAGCACCAAAGAAAAAGCTCTGAAAGCTTTTATACTGGTATAAATAAGTCCTGCAGAGACCTTAAAATACGATCTATAGTCTGAAAATAAGCCAGGACTGTAAGCAATCTAGTAATGAGGACACACATCAGGCCAGAGGTCTGCTTGGGTAACAGGTGAATTTGGGAAAAACTGAGCTGAGTTTGCAATGTCTAGTTATTTTATTTATAAACTCTGACCACAAATTCCCTCCTCCCATATGATGCAGAATTTTTCTTTGAAGTAACCAGATCTTCAGATCTAGAGGTACAAGGACCAAACTCCATAGCTTTAGCACATACTGTGACAGTTTAAAAGCAGTATTATACACTTACACTCTAGGAATCGGTGTTGTGGCATCTGAGCTGTCTTCATTTTCCTATCAAAAAAACACAGAAATGTCAGTGTTGGATACAACCCAGTCAGGCTTTGTGCTGCTAAAAGACCATTTTCTTCTGACTCACTTTGAAGAAAGTCTGATCCTTGGTCTCCAACCAGAGCTGAAACAGTGCTGCCAATTCCTTCTCATGATCCTGGCAAGAACCTAGTCCAAGAAATCAAGAAACATGGGAAATGAAAATTATTTGTTATGAAGCCAGCTGCTTGTACTTCCCAGTCACCTCCTACTCCCTTCTAACCTCCATGCATCACCAGTCACAAGGCACCTTACATACTTCATAGATGCTCCAGTTTCACTACTTGAACACATTCAGGCACAGCAAAGGGCTACAACCTAATAAATCCCCTGACCTCATATGAAGGATAATGCTTCAACTCCAAGAACTATTGGAAAAGACACTGCTTGCAATATGGCCACTTGACGTTTGCAGGTGGTCTCCACTTTCCAAAGAAAACTCAGTCAACGAGACCCCAAGCAGAAATAAGTGTCTACATAACCTGCACCAAAGAGTATGAAAAGGAGCAGAGGAATACCACAGAACAACAGAATCTCAGAATCTTTAAGGTTGGAAGAGACCTCTAAGATCATCAACTCCAACCTGACTCCAAAACTTAGCCAGTTTAAGCCTGAGAATATGATCAAGAGTCACTATAGCTAAGAATAGAAAAATCTGCCTAGTAGCTAAAGCTGAAGTAAAAAATGCAAAGCATCTGTAATTCACACAATATGAGCCTGGGCAAATTTCTTATTAATTTGCTCTTTGGTTCCTGCTTGTAAAATGGGAATAATATCAGCTTGCTTCTCAGAGAAGCTTAAATTATTTATAATTGTAATTAAGAATTAGTCTGAATAATCAGAAAGTATGCTCTACAGAATGGAAAATAGGAAGGCGTTCAGAAAGATCTGAGGGGTGACAAACATGGCTGTGTCAGCAACAGAAAGGAGAAAAGCCCAGCGCCTTTGATCACTTACTCCTTCTATTGCTGAAAATAATGTCTCATGAAAGTATTGGATGTGAAACACATTTCTGCTCAGCTAAAAGAATACAAAAGGCCTAACCACTGAAATCACAGATCTGCTGGACTTCATCTCTGAGCTACAGCAAGCAAAAAAGAAGAGTCTTGGAGAAAACAACCGATCCTTAGCACAGTAGAAATCATAGAAAAGTGCAAGTTACCGAGCAATTTCCACTGCTGAGTTTTTTCCTTGAATTCAACAAAAGGTGAGAAGTTGGATGGAACATCTACAAAGAAAGATGTGCAGTTCAGAAACATCACACAACAGCGCAACCCCCAGAATTCTACAGCTGCAATGCAAACTGCTGAGTCAGACTCACAGTGACAGGGTATTAAGAGGTTACATAAGCACATCACCGAATGCACACTTGCCCAATGGGAAGGTCAGCATCTCCTGAGTAACAGTGCAAGCTCAAGAACAGAACAGGAGAACGAGACTTTCATCTACCAGCTGTCAGATGAGATCCCAGGAACTGTTGCTGTATGGTAACTATCCCTGGGCTTGTGTTGAAACATACTTGAGATTTACAGTAATCATCATCACTGTGGAGAACATTAAGTATCCATTTCGCAAAGGCCACTACAATCTACGTTGTCCCTCCATTTAAAACTAAGCAAATCAGAACCATAGAATAAATCAGTTTAAAAGGATCAAGGTGAATTTAGCTGGTCCAAGCCCCAGGTAAAAGCTGGGCCAACTTCCTGTATTCAGTGGATAGCTCAGAGCATCATCTAGTTTAATTATCTCCAAAGACAACCGCAGTCTCTTTGTACCTGCTTCAAACATGCTGCCTTAAGCTCATGATCTGAACAGGAGAAACTGCCTGTTTCAGTTTCACATTCATTCGAATCAAGCTGGGTCTTATCAAGCTGGGTCCACATGCAAATGAAGTCTACCACAATCAAGAAAAAAACCATAAGACCTATTACACTGTAAACAGTACAATGACTTACTGTACTGATGAATTAAAGACTGACTGGAGCTGTAATGTAAACCAGCACCGATTAGAACTGATGTACAAGCACCATTAGTGTTTCTGACAGCTATTCTTACCTCTGCTGTCACCTGTCAGATACTGCAAAGCAGGTAAAACCAGTTCAGACCAGTTAGGGGCAAAGGAGAACCAGTTATTCAGCGCGCTGGCAGGAGAAGTTTGCCAATCTATAATTTTATCCTCAAGCTGGAAAGAAAAAGTAAGCATGAATAAGCTATGAATGTTTTATTAGAAAACAAAACAGCTAAACATGCACTGGGAAAAGAAGATTTTATACTGACAAAAAAAGATCACCTGACTTTTGCAAGTAACTGTAAGATGGTATTTCAGAAAACAGCAAAAATGGGAGAAAAACTCCCCACTGTCACCGGCCTTAATACACAGAACTTATCTAATCGTGACCTAAATAGCAGGTATGGAACGACTTATGAAGGCAATTAATTAAATTTATGAAACTCATTAAAAACTGAATGCGGTATGCACTCTCAAATACTTGCAATTTTTTACCATGGAACCCACACACTACTGCGACTTAGGGCAGGATGCTTCTGGAGAAAATCTCTATTACACAGCTACAAAAGAACTCTATATAATTTTACTTTCCGAGAAGAGTCTTAAACATGTGGGTGGTTCTCACCACAGAGAGACTGGCAGGTCCTTCCAGAAACAGTATCTCCAAAAGAAGGGAAAAGAAACTGGAAGATATTTCATTTATTCCAAGGCACGGCTTCATCTCTTCAAGAGGTCTTCAAATGAAAGAAAACACAAGCAAAGTGTAAGCATCCTGAGTTTATATACGCATGAGATCGTATCTATATATCACATCCATCTTCATAGACAGAGTATATGGAGTTGAACACCCCTCATTTTATATGGTACAAAGTGTTCCAGGCATTTTGAAGCACTTACTCCTCTTTGACAGATGACAGAGGGATGGGGGAATGATCTTGAGACAGCGATGGGATCCCATGTGCACTGCTGAACGAATCAGCCAAATCTTCCGCCTCTGATTTAATGATCTTCAGCTTTTTTTTCTTCTTGTCATCCTTTTCCTTCATCTTTTTCTTGAAGGTTGCAAGGTCAAATAAAGCTTTAGAGATTATAAAAGGTAAGAAAAATAACAAGAAAACATCTTACTATATTTCAGTGAGGGCCATAAAATAACAATATAATTAAACATATATCCAAAAACACATGTAAGGCAAACATTCACTATCTGTTCATCCCATCCTCCTAGATACTTTCATGTGTTTCATGTCTTTTTTTTTTTCCCTCAACAGGAAAGTTCCAGTTCCTGCACCAACATACATTAAATTAGAAAAGTGAAGGTAACTGCCCAGAGCAGACATGCAAATTAATTTCATCAATTAGCTGGAAGCACCTTCAATGGAAAGTGGAGCTACCTGTGTGCAATCCAAACTTAAAATCCCAGAGTAGCTAGCCAGGAAGGCAAAGAGCAAAAGAATACAACGTTCAGTAGAGACTACCTCCACCCTTAGCATTTCATAGTCACAGAGCACCCTGTATTTATGCAACCTGCAAGCCCTGCTTCCAGCCACTGACCTGCTAAGGAACCTTTCCTGCCAGCGTTAACACGAGTCATAATGTCCTCAAGAGTAATGTCGGCCGTCACTAAATCTGGGTGGTCCTACGTGGGACAAGGGGACAGAAAGGAAAATCAGGAAAGGTTAAAATGCTGTGTTAGCAACAAAGGTACAGAAGATAATCAAACACTGGAACACCTCAGACTTATCCAGGATCAGCTTACAAGTTAACCACTGCAACAGAAACAGGGAAGCCTTGCAATCCCCAAACTGAAAATCACGTGTCTCAACAACACATCAGGAAAATTACAGAATACTTCTAAACAGATAACCATAAACAAGGGATGCACATATCCATCAACGATTGCATGTAATTATGGTATGGAATGGAAGGGTGGCCACACATGCTTCTTGTCAGGTCCCAAAACTTCTTGTTATCTTACAGGTTGATATTTTCGTTTCTCGCGGTGTTTCCTCAGCATCATCTTCAAATCACTTTCACCAAGTTCTATTCTGTCTGCAATGAAAGAAGTCAGAGATAATATGCTTGTCTTGTTTTGCTTTGTTACTTTACAGACTTAAAATGCCGTTTTCTATTCATTCTCACTCTCAACAACCTCCAACTTACAGTAAATAAATTTTCCTTGATAATTTGAAACTCTTTTCATCAACCAGTTTATTGTAACACTTTCTACCTTGGTTCGTTAGATTAATTGCTAATGCAAGTATGGAAGTAAAAAGAAGTGACAATTGAAGGGTTTGCAGCCTTAATTACAGTAACCTTCAGAGCAATTCCATTGCCACATACACCTAAAGAGTTACAACTGTACTATACTGATGCTTCAACCATCAAGGGTGAAAAATCAGCAGTATTAAACAAACTGTAGAGTCTCGAGTTAAAATACTAGTTTTTTAAAGTGAAAACAAAGCATGAGAAGATTTGGATATTTTGGGGACTACAAAATTGAAGTCTTACATGATTTCTCATGAAACAACAGATTCTCACACCAGACTTATCGTAGGTTCTCAAAGGAACCCTCCCACCTCAATCCTTACTGACACCTAGGTTGTTTCTCACCTGCTGTTTTCATGTCCATGGTTGACAATGTGGGTATCACTCGCAGGGGAATTGGTGGACTCGGACAACGTGCTGGAGAGCTCGGAGGCCAGGAGCTTAGATCTTAAATAAATAAATAATCAAATAAATTTCTGCAAGTCTTATCAGTCCCAAACACAGGTAATCCTGTTCCTCAGTGCTTATTAAAGGGCAGCCAATAAAACTGGAGTTCACTCCTCATTCCTCTATCAAATACACTACCCTCACTTTAAAAAACATATTTTTCGCTATTCACAACTCAGATCTTTCCTTCACTCCAGGGCATTACCTTCTTCATCAGAAGACAAAGTAGTATCTCCACACTCCTCTTTCACTTCCCTCAGGATCTTCAAGTAGCGCCGATGTGTCCTTCTCTCCCGCTCCTCTGCGTCATATGATGGTGTGAAATGCTTTCTCTTCAGGATCATATCAGGGCCTCCCTTCCTAGCTAACTCCAGTAAGTGCTGGAGGATGAGAAATGCATGACGTTAGCTAACTCAGTTATAACTCTGTAAGTTAGAATGGTAAAGCTACGGTAAAACCCTTGCAAAGTATCAGAATTTGCCACACAGGCAATTTTAAAATCAGCATTTTAGACCATCATTCAGATGCAGAGGAGAACAAGAAGGGGTCTAATAGGAAATTTCTGCATCTTCCTTTGTATGTAAAACATCACACTATCATTTAACATGGACTGTTCAGAGAACTCTAATTGCTGGTCTAGGATCTACTTGTGCAGTTTCCATACCGAATGCAAACAGGAAAAATTTCTCTTTTGAGAGCTACAGAGGAAATAACTTCCTGTACAGCTCTGTATTCATTTTCCTTATTCATTCAATAACCGTGGGGCATTTTATAAAGACCGATTTTTTTCTTCATCCACGCATCCTCTATGCTTCAATGTTTAAGCTTAATGAAACAAAAAGCGTTTACAAAGGATATATTTCAGTTGGCAGAGATTGGCTAAGAGCAGTATCCACAGAATACTTCATCAGAATCAGAGATCCTAAGCTATTCTACACCAGTTTCCAGCGAAGCTGTGGGATTTGTAAGGCTATCTGTTTAGCAAACTTCTAGTTTCACAATGACAGAAATGGTAGAAAAATCACAGCAGACTGACTTGTTAAAATACAGTACAAAAGGGCAAATCAGGGGTGAGGTGGGCATGGAAAGGACACTACACAAATGAGAGCTATGAGAATTTTAAAACCTAAGTTTGATACGCATCTTCGTAAACATAACAGTGTTTCTAGCGTTCTTACATTGCAAAAGTAGAAGAAAGACCCTTGAGAATTGTGAACACTAGGCTTTCACCAAGGCACGCTGCTGAAAAAAGACAGCCTGTTCATTACAGAGCACAAGGAAGTGATGGCTGTGCCCCGAAGACACTCACGTTGCGGGAAGCGAGGATCTGCTTGAGCAGCCGGTAGAAGTACTGCTGCTGAGAGCTTAAGTAGCGTTTGTACTGGGACTTCAAACAGAGCTGCCGGTATTTCACAACTTCAGGATTGAAGTGTCCATCTGTAGTAAAAATGATAAAAAATCCTTCAGTTTTTGTCCAATGCCTGTTGAGAACTTGACTCTGAAAACACGCGAAAGATGATTACGCTCACTGACCCCGGAAGAGTTTCTGGGCAATGTGCAGTGGATTTCCAAAGCGGAAGTTTTCGCCACTGAACAACGCGGAGATGATTTTGTTCTGATGCTCACGGTTGTTCTCAGGAAAGTGAGGCAAGAACGTTTTCAGGTGTTCTTGCTGCGCATCTGTCAGCACCTCCTGCCACGTAGACAAGCTGACAACTTCAAAGAAGATCTCAGGCTAAAGAAAAGAAAGAACGACAATGAAATAAATGCATACACACCGTTAGCAACTTAAGCTCTTAAGGTTTTCTGTGGTTAAATAACACAAGACAGTCTCACGCTATGTGCAAAACATTGTACGGAAGAAAATTAAGAAAATAAAAGATACTGTTAGCAAGAAAGTTCAAAACTTTCATTCTATTCTCAAATGCAACTATATAATAAGAGAGATCTTTGCCTAAAATAGAAAATAACAGAAAGGTTTGCAAAGTTTTTCTAGGATTATACAAAGTACTGTTCGATGTCTTTTCAGAACAGTCAGCAACGCTTCCCTTTTGAGTCTGCTCTCCCACAGTGAGAGTTAAACACTCTGTTTGTCAAGGCTCTGCAAACACAAAGTATTCCTAGCGCTACTCACATCCTCCAGAAGGTCCTCGGGCAGACTGACTCTGGTTGTACCCAGCAGGCAGTCCTCCATGATGCGCGCCCCATTTCCGTCCCCGCATGGCCCCAGCTCTAAGGGGTCTGTCAGCATGTGATCCAGAGAGTCCATTCTTCTCTCTTTCCAGCTCCTGAACAACAGCAGCAAAACCCTGAGCACACCCACAGTCCCCAAACCAGCTACATCCCACACTGACAACAACTGAAGAGACACATTTGATGAAGCAGCTGTCAAAATACAAGTTACACAATCAATATAAGAGACACAGACCACAGGGAAATGCAAAAGGATATGCAACCACCAAACACACCGTGCCAACAGAGGAATGCTTATCCAGAGAGCGTGTAATACCAAGCACAGGTGATCAGCTCACACTGCTTCCTACATGCAGGAGCTGTCATTAGCAGAGCAAAACATCATGATAAAGTGGCGACATTTATCTTTTTGGAGCATTTTTAATATGAAAACCAAAACATTGAAACTAAGTTCATGTTTCTCACAAGCTCTGTTTACAGCCAGGCATTGGAGGAGGGCCCCGCTCACACAGAATTTGGAAACAGCTGCACAGTCCAGCCCTCATCTCCCTTGGCTTCCTGCAGAGGCCAAAGGGTAGGAATCACGCACAGCGAGTGAAAGTAGAGGAAAAAAAACACTAAAGCGGGACAAAAATGGGTATTTCACACTGAACTGCCCAAGCTTCCCATCGAACGGCTCCGGGCACACGCAGGGTACATAGAGGACAGGGATGCTGAAGCTCACGAGAGGCGACAACACCGCCACGCGCTCCCGCGTGCGGGCACTGAGGCACGCACCGCTAGGAGGGCTTCGGCGGGCCGCCTATCCCGCACCGAGCTCTGGAGGTCGCTCCCCCGCGCCCAGGCCGCCTCCTCACCTCAGCCGAGCATGTACAGCTCCTCCACCGGCAGCAAGGCCGGGGAGATGCCTCTCGGTAAGTGCCCAGCCCGCCGGAGCTGCTACCGGTGAGGCGCGGCCCGGGGCTAGCGGCCGCCTCCTCAGCCCCCTCACAGCCCCAGCACCGGAAGTCAGAAGGCGGCCGCACCGGAAGCGGGAAGGCACGCGCCGCTCCCCGCGCATGCGCTGAGGTAGGGCTGCCGCGCCTGCGCAGTCCTAGCAGAAGGCGCCTTCATAGAGCCCTTAATGGGGCGTGGGGAGGGGGAAAAAGCAGCACCTCGGAAAGGACTTTTGTTTTTTTTCCTCTGCTTCCCTCCCACCCTACCCTGACCCCCAGTGACAAAAGGACAGTTTTCTTAACTAATATTTAGCTAAAAGCCACGGTTTCCCCAACCGCGCCCAGAGTAGGGGAACGCTAGAGCCAGCCCACAGAGACCACAGCATTTAAAAAAAAAAAAGATTTATTAATTTTGTTTTTACATCTGCCAGGTAGCACAAGACTATTAACACTCTAACAGTCACTGAATGTACAATGAACATACACATTTAAATAATGGCGGGCAGAACACTGTAGGAAAGAGCCAAGTTCCATCCCCAGTGCTCAAGCAGTCAGAGAGGGGTCAGTTTGGGGAGGTTTTTTTGGGGGCGGGGGGGGGATAGTGGAAAACAAAAACAAAACCACAACAGAATCTGACCCAAAACACCTACACAGAAAAGCACGAGCCCTGAGCAGAGCCCATGGCAATTCCCATCTTTGAGCAGGTAGCAGTGCTGCAGAGTTAAGCTCCAGGAGGACGTTATTTTAAGAGACAGATCTCTGGGGTGGCTCTGGTTAAAAAACAATTATAAATCCTATGTCTTCTGCACTGCAGAAGTTGGGAAAAAAATCCATGCAAACTGTTGTCTTTGTCTTCTTTTTAGTAGCGAGCCCCGCTGCACAGCTGTGCTGCAGAGCTGTTCAGCTTTCCCCCCACATTCTGGGAAATCACTGTACTTAATTACTTTGGAATGAAAATTCACAATACTTGATTTCCAGACATGCTTCTCCCTCCACAAGGCATCAGTTTGACTGAGGACACGATGAATCACTTAATGCTGGTGTCAAGCTGATGGCTTGAGTACACCGCTATTGCTGCGGGACAGAGCAGAAACTTCAATAAAGAAGGTGTGAGTTCAAAGATGCCATTTTACAACTGTTTTCTGGAACACTTTGCACTTCTCAGCTTAAAAAAAACTGGTACAAGAGCAAGCATCCTCATTCTGTGACCTTTCCCAAAGCTGAATGAAGCCAAGTTTTTGTTTTTTGTTTTTTTTTTGGTTTTTTTTTTGTTTTAAATTTCACATTTGCAAAATCATTAAAGACAAAGTTTGACCATCTCCAAAGACTTCAGGCTTTAAGACTTTAAAAATGCTCCCGTAGAGCAGTACCCATTTGCAATTATCTAATTTCCAGGTCTTCTACTTTCCTACTGCTCATACCACATGCTTGACTTGTGTCATTAATACAGCAGTCTGAAGGCAGACCCTTTCCTAATAAAGGACACTGTGAGGCAAAGCCAATACAAAGAGCCCCTTTCTGTTCTCCCACACAAACATTGCAACGGCCTGTCATTCAAAAAGTGCTCAGCAACATGATTTCAAATGAATTAAGGGGAATTACAGTTGCTTGGCTGCACTGCTGAAGTAGATGAGCTCCCAAATCCACTGAACCAAGACTCATCACTGCACTTGACTAAACGGGAGCTCAGGTCTTCAATAAGATACCAAACTCATTAATGCCCCAATTATTAGTTAATGCCCCACTACGGTGGCTGCAATAAGAGATGTGAAATCCCAGGCACAAATTAATCTACACTTTGGCAAATCACTTCAAAGCTACCTCGAAACAGTTCTGAACTGGCCAGTATTTTAATCAGGATTTCTCATCATGCAGAGTCACTATTTCCACACCATATTAATAGATATGTCATTTACCAAGGGAATACATGCTACCAGGCTTTGCCAGCAAGTAACAAGACATCCACTTTCCTAGTCTGAGTGTTAAGTTCTCTCATGTCTAAGAGCTTTACCTCCATAAGGGCTGGCACCACAACCTGTATACATGTATACAACTACTCACATGATTCAACTCCATCTCAGTCTGTAGAAGTAATTACACCAGAGTTCCAGATTTGCACTCAATGCAGCATAAGAAAAAATTGAAAAAACAGAGATCCTCTCTTAGTTCTTCTGGCCTTTCTCAAAGGGCCATTAAGACAAAACTTATTTGCTTTCATGTTATAAATAAACTTATCCTGTTATGCACTGGCATTCTGGGATGAGGTTTCAAGCAGAATGAATGAACATTTAAACATGTACAGTACAGCCCATCAACAGTATATGGAGTTGTAATCATACTCTTGCAAATACCAAAAAGCATTAAATAACCAACCAACAAGACCTGTGAAGGAGAATCATGTAATAAAAAAAATACACTGCCTTAAAAATAAAAACAACACCTTTCCCTTTCTCCTGGTCCCTAGACATAACATGAGTTCTGAACATAGACCAGGTCTAGCAAAGCAGGCAACTCTTGCAGATGGCTTTCTGTGTCCCATAAGTAGTGGTCCACTGGTGTTTTTCTTGTGTTTCCTGAGTCCAAGGCTGGTCATTTTCAGAAACTGTCCAAAGGAATTAGTGTATTGTTAACAAGGTATTTGGAAAACCAGCATAACCAACTCTTCATCCAGTCTTCAAGAGAAAGATACGTCCACTTCGAGGTGACAACAGATGACTACCCTGCATTTTCAGAAGGTGTGCTCCTATAGCCATTTCTCCTGGCAGATCTATAGTTACAGATCACAGCAGAAGCTGCTATGCAGGCTAAAATAAGCCTTTTTTTTTAATGGGCAAAAAGGCGTTTTTCCCTGCAAACTCTGGAGGGAAAAAAAAGATAACAGTGGCTCCGTACTACTGTTACGTGCTGCTATTGTTTTATTCCAAACCTAAGACTGCACTTTTCCTTTTTCTGGAACTGCTTGGTGAAGTAGGATAGGGGAAACAGCATGTAAACAGTTTGAGGGTTGGAAAAATAATAATTTAATGGACTGCTTCTGCACGTCGTCACAGCTTCATTGCGATATCCATCCCCACACACACGCAAAGAGTCACCGCTTCGCTGCTGCTCTTTTTCTCCGGGAAGTCTGCTCTCAAGCATGTAGCCCCTTTCACCTTGGCTGCTGAAACAAAGACAGAGAAAGCAGTTCTGCCATACTCCAGCAATTTACGTGATGCTCTTGTTTAACAGCTCCTATTACAAATATACATACAACAATCTGCCAATTAGCCTTCAGATGGGCAAGCTATTCCCTTACAATTGAAACTGTAGATGGTTACCAGAGACACTTCTCAGAAGGAAAAAATTAGGGCCAGCAGACATGCCAAATAAGTCCAGGGCAAGCAGAAGTTTCACGTCTCCTCTTGTCCTTTTTGTTAAAAGCTGCATAAAATGGCATCCCAGAAGGATTTTGAGGGTAATTCTTCATGGTCACTGAGGACTTAAACCCTCTTAAAGCATTAACGAGAGCTCCAAGATTTTAGCTGATGTGAGCATATACTTTAAAACATACGAGCTCCAGGATACCCATATATTTGGGCTTTTGGCGAAGGTGGAAAAATACAAGTGACACCACAACGCTTCTTCATTCGTGTTCTGCTGAGAAAGTTCTTGGTTTAGTGATGTGCACTTCACTGCCCCCGTTCCCATTGGTGGTTGTAGTGATTATGTACTGCGTTGTTTGCTGCTGACTACTCGTTTGAGATTCCAACGTATCAGTGTGGGCTGGTGGCTGGGAAACACCAACCTGTACCTCACTGGAGAGTGAAGAGTTTTGTTTGACATCCAGATCAGGCTGACCTTCGGATATGACATAGTGAGTCTGCATGAAGAACATAAAAAGTAAGTAGCTTTGTCTTCTACAGTTTCTGCTCTAATCATCTCTAACCTTCCTGCTGCTGTGCTGATTGACAGTTTGGCATAAATAAGAAATCTTGAAGTTGAAGATGTCCTGCTTTTCAACGTAGCTTTGAGACAATAGAGCAAAACAGACTCTTGTTTTGAAGTACGTTGGACTATTATGGTCCATTTACAAATTAAATATACAGTTTACTCTGAACTAGAAATTAAGATAGCAATTTATAACTATTCTGAAAGTTTCTTCCATTTCCTGTATGTTGAGCTGAAGTTCCACTTCTAATGTCCAATATCAGCGTAGCACTACTGCTGCAACTCCTTATGACTACTTATCTAGTAAGTGAAAACAATATTATTTCACCTGTAGGATTACAGAGTGAGAAATGTTTCCAGAAACCGTTCTGAAACAGCCTAGATGTAAATATTTTTAAGACTAATCAATACCACTCAGTCATAACTTTTCCTGCAAATGTGAATAAGAGAACACTCAAAACTGGAAGGACTCATTCAGACAAGGGTCAGACAGGCATGGGCCTTGTGAATGGCTAAGCACAGCAAACTGTTTGTTCTTAACACAAGACAATATGATGCTACTGCATAAAACAAAAACACAGATTTTTTCCCTTAGGCAGATGAGATCATTTCTTGCCTTTCATAACCTGAAGTCTACGTTACTAGATTTGAACATCAGCTTTTTTCCTTAACCTACAGTAACTTTTTTTTTCCAGTTGTCTTATCTATAAATTCTGCCCCCTACAGAAACTCACTGCAACTGCAACAGAAAGCTAACATCCTTTCAGACAACACAGTACAGCCCTCTCCAGGTGCACCACTGCTTTTTCTGTGGCACAGTCATCATTTTGGCATGCACTTAACCTTTAAAGGCTTTAAGCCTGACATTATTCTAGATAAAAAAAAGCCATTATTTTTTCCTTACCTGAGTAACTGCTTTCACTTGCCCTGTGTTGACAGTGGTGACAGGTGTACCTACAGCTGTCTCTGTGATGACATACTGGCCTTGAGGGATCGTCATCATCTGGATCTCGGACGCTAAAAGATTGAAACTGGTTAATTAAGATCTGCAAACCCAAAGACCACCTTGAAAGATGACTATGTCTTGCATCAATAACAGGAGTAGCTGTTGAGGATTTGGTGTTTCATGAATATAACTTACATCCTGTTATCCCCCAAGAAATTATAAAATTACCATCCTAGCTGCAAGGACACAAGAAATCATTTCACATCACCTCCATCTTCTTTATGATTTTTTTCAAGGATCCATTCAAGTTTGAACAAGCTGCTACCCAGTACATGGATTCTTAATGAATGTGAGATCCTTGGATTAAAGGAGCCCAGTTTGCCTGTCCAGACCACGTACCAGGTAATTACGGACCTACAGTAACAAAAGCTAATACAACTACTTTCATTTGTCTAAGATAATCCTTAAGATAAACAAGCTCTAAAAACGTTATTCCATTTGTTGGCCGGTGAAACAGAGAACATAGCAGTCTCACATACTAGGCAAACTTCCAGCTACTGCTGACACTTACAATAACTCCGAAATGAGTTCCACGTGCTGGGAAGATACGTGTGCTGGACTGAAGATCCTTGCTGCTGCTGGAGGGCTTGGTTTTGTGTAGATGCAGCTGTCTGCATCTGCGAGGGGCTGAGTTCCTGCTGTGATTGTTGGGAGGAGGGACTCAGAGGCTGACCCCCAACCTAGAAAAGAAAAAGCAAGCAGGCTAAGGATTGCATACCTCTGCACCATTATCAACATAGCCTCCTTTATCAAGGGAGGAAAATGGAGGTTTCTATAGCATATTGAGCACAAGTAGCACAAAGCCTTTCCTCCATTTCCCCCCAGCTTGCATCTGTCCGTGGTCAGTGTGCAGAGACTGGTAAAGACAGACACGGCTTCCCAAAGGTTACATAGGGCCTGAGGAAATGGCACAGCTCAGGGAGGTTCAGACGGAATATGAGGGAAAGGTTCTTCACTGAGATGGCAGTCTGGAACAGGCTTCCCATGGAAGAGATCATAGCACCAAGCCTGCTCCATTTTAAAGAAACGTTTGGACAATGCTGTCACATGTGGTTTAATTTTTTAAGTAGTCCATGAGTTGGACTCATTGATCCTCATAAGTCCCTTCCAACTCAAGGTATTCCCTGATTTTAAGACAGAAAGTCTGGCAGAGGACTTAGACGAGAGGCTAAAAATGATCCCGCAGCATGGAGAACTGAACCTCAAATATTTGAAGAATGCCAGTTTTCATTTACATCTTTCAAGTGGTTACCTCTATTTAACCAGATATAGCTGCAAACTTGTCCATTTCTGGCCATTTATCTCTACCTTCCGCACACTCTGAAAACATAAACAAGCCCTAAGGAATACGATGATCTCAAAGATGTATACATGGCAGTTCTTCCATGTGCGGTCCCTTAAGCGATGTAGAAAATGCTATCCTGCATCACAGTAAGCAGTATGCCATCTGGACAGAGAAGAGCAAAATACCTGCGATGATGACTGAGCTGCAGGCGATGGCTCTGTGACCTGGATGTGCTGCACCTGGATGGCATGCTGGGTGTATGTCTGGGGGTCATGCAGCTGTCCAACGTCCACTGTGGAGTGCTGAGACTGGTGAGGTGAGGTAGCCTAGAAAGAAAATCAAAGCAGAGGAATGTACTTCAAATTCCCTGCAGAAGCAGCCACAAACTTTTCTCACTTCAAATTTAAACTAACTATCCCCTAACAAAGAAGCCAGTACTACAGCCCCAACGAAGCACAGGCTTCATATGAGGGGGTCAAAAAGCATATGAAGTCCCCCAGCAGGTTACACACCTGGGCCACTTGAACAACCTGCAGTTGAATGTGCTGAGGCTGCTGCAAGCCGGTTGTGGACTGAGACACAGGGATGTACTGGATTCGCTGGTAGTCTCCCTGGGGAGTTCGATAGTCTGTTGTGAGGGTCTGGGATAGCTCCGTCATGGCTTGCGTCAGTAAGTCTGTTGTCTGAGCAGGTAGAGAGAGAGAGACACAGAATGTCATCTATGCTGCCTACAGGACTGAATACCTTTGTGGGGCTGTAGTTCTTTCACTGCACTGAATCTAGCACCTGTACCATTGAGCCTAGTCATTTCTTTACAAGAGCTAAATGCATACACAGCTAGGCTGACGGAGTCACAAGCTGTTACCAAGGATCATCCACTAGTTTTGCTCCTCTATCTAAATGTTCATCAGAATCATTCAAGGAAAACTTCATGTATGATAATTTAAGAAAAGAAAGATTACGATCCTCTGGCTTAATACTTTCTTTGTCTGGGAATTTAAAAGTCTACTGTTCCTAAGTGCGGGACCTTTGCTAGCAAACAGAGTATTGCTTTCTTAAATATACTCCACCTTTCCTCCTCATCTACCAGAATGATACTTTTCTTGACAACTATCTCTGAAACGTGTAAGAAAATTTAATAAGCGAATCTGCCCGTTTCCAAGCAAAACAGTCTCTTATGCAGTTTCAAATAAAAGTTATAAGTTGTTACTGATAGAAGGTTTTTAAAAGCTTTGCAGCATCCCAGCATCACTAAAGGACAGAAGACTGATTTTCTAGCCTCAGCTTTCACTTCTGTAGCAGCTAATACATTAACACTGGAGAGATCAACCACCAGAGGTTGGTAACACTTGGTACTGCTCTGTCCAAAGGATTTCAGGAAAATCCTCTGATTCCTCTGAATGGAGTTTGATCCAGTCCTCTGTCTATTGTTGTCAAACATATCCTCACAATCCTCAGCAACTCAGGAGAACAGTCTCAATGAAAATCCATAAGATGTGGATTCCTGAATAAATTAGGCATCTTGGCAAGTATGATGTAGTGCCAGCAGCACAGGCCTGAAGGAAATGGAGTAGAGGAAAAGGCAAATCCTTACAGCTCCAGGAAGAAATACACTATTTCTGGCCAAGCAAAAATACAGCACAGATTCACAAACAGAAACGACCTCTAGTAACGTCCTAACACATGCTTTGAAGTGATGTCTGCCAGAAATACTAAGAAACACTAAGACTGTTACCAGAGGGCTTCTATCCTGTTGGTTTCCCTCCAGTGATCTGATTTAATGTCTCGAATCCTTACCACAACCGTCTCTCCGGTAGTGCTGTCAGTGGCTAGGACTGCAGGAGTGGAACTGATGACAGCTGTCGCCAGTGGGGCATGTATAGTGTTAGGGAGCTGGGCAAACTCTGGGTGCTTCTTGCGAATGTGTTGTACCATCTTCGTCTGCAGAGAGATGCAAAAGAGCATGAGAAAAATGGCTGGCAACTCAGCTTAAGGTCAGCTGAAATCTAACACATGCAGACTGCAGTTTATAGGTTTCTCTCAGGGTCACAGCATCAGGATTAGTACTACTGGATTTTCTGGTCAGCAAAAAGGGAAATAAGATCACGGCGTTTGTTCTGAGTAGAGCTACCTGATATGAAACATTGTCTCAAACATCAGAATCCATAAGCTTTTTACCTCAATGCAGCTAAATATTTGGGGGACCTTCTCCAAAGGTCACCTCTTCTTTGAATTTTGTTTCTCTGTCCCTCTTCCCTTGCAAGTAACAAGAGTGAGCAGTTTCCAAGCTTCTCTGTTTGTAACCACACACGGATAACACGTTCATTTCTTCTTTCAAGCTCATCCTCTCATTTTGCCATAAAACTAGCAGGTTGTGCCTGTACTGTCAGTATGCAGCATGAAACCACCACTCTGGCTCAGAATAAAAGAGCTTTACTTGCAAAAGCCACAGCGAAAGAGCATCACTACGAAAAGAGGCTGTGCTTTGAGGCTATGAGATGCTTCCATACCTTACTGCTGTACTGTTTGGAACAGTGAGGACAGCAGACTGGAGGGGTGGCTATAGTCCCTGTCAGCTGGGTGTGGGTGCTCAGCATGGGATCTGGCTCTCCTGGGCCTGCAGGGCGCAGTTTCCGGATGCTTGGAGGTAGCTCAGCACCAGGGTGGTTCTTCAGGATATGTGCTTTGCGTTTGCTGGCGCTCTTGTACACCTGAAGGGTAATGACTGGGGTTACATCATTTTAATTTCAAACAGAAGCACAGAAAACTGGTATCACTTATCTTCACCTGGAAGGTCTGTATGTTGCTTTAGACAAAATATTTAGCTACCACTCCAAACAAGTACAACATAATGCAGATAGACATACACATTCTAGTATTTAATCAGTCTGCAAAAGCAACTATTGTGTAGAATACAGAAGCTATTTGAGAAGACACTCAGTGTAAAACAAAGCATCAAATCAGGATGGGAAATGAAGAGGAAAACCTTCAGCTCATACTTGAAGGGCAAACATCAGGGAAGTCACCAACCACCGAAGTTTTAAATGATCCAGTGTTAATCTATCGTGAAGGTTGATGCTTCCATTCTTGCATGCAGCATCGAACAGCTTTAATAGCCTTCACTAACCACAGACTTTTTTATCCTAATTTCTTAGGCATAAACAAACATTCTATAGTATTATTTAAGCTCTATCGCTTTTCCCCTTTTAAGCAAAGGAAAGGAAACATCACTGAAGCTTGCACCAAGGATAAGAACAGTCAGTCAAAATGCATTTCCTTGTAAATAACGGCCCACATACATAAAAAGCAAAAAAGGCCAGAGAGTAAGGACAGGAACTCAAGTGCAGAAGAAGCTTCAGGCTCTACTGAACACTGGGAATTACTGACATGTGACTAAGCAGCTTAAAATAAAAAGAAGATTGAGACCAACTTTTAGAAGTGATAGAGAAACCAGAACAAATTCTGAAATTATGCTAGGTAGGATACTTAGTCTTGTATTGCAACGAGTGATACAGGATTCTGGGTGGGTTGCTGAATCAGAGCATTTAAATCTTACCAACTCCGAACACAGCAGAAAAGGATAACTGCAATTTTCAATTAGCATTCAGGACTCCTTGACCTAAATGCACTTCATCTCAATTTCTTTTGGTCAGTGCTTGCTGGCAAGCTCCTCAGAAACACTGAAAAGCCCAGCCAGATGTTTTTGTGCAGAGACAAATTGCTTGTGTACAGGTCTAGGACTGAGCTACATTCTGAGGGCTCATTTCCTTACCTACCTTATCACAGTACTGACAGAAGTAATCTCTGTTGGGTTTGATGATGGGCAACGTGAGCTCTGGCACCTCTTCTATTTTCATGTCTGGATGTCTCTTTGATAAATGATTCACCTTAGGAGAAAGAAACAGAGGAACAAGAGAGCACATTACAACTGGAAGCTAAGCACTCGCTTTTTGTCCCAGACATGGTTAGTGCCAAACCAAAACCATAGCAGTATTAGCCAGCAGCACCAGAAGCATTTTCTACCGCAAGAGCTGCTGAGCATCCAGTCAGCTGCAAGGTAAACACATGGCCTTGCTGTACTCATTCATAGTCTCCCTCATCAAAACACAATGGAAAGGGGTAAAATAACTTGTCAGAACTCTCAGGTAGCTGAGAATAAGTTAACATGAAGGATCTCTGCTAGCAGAGATCACAACCCTCAAAACAGGCAGGAGATCTTACTTGCAAGCATCCTTCCACTGGGGCAATTACAGCACGTGGCCAGCAGAGGCCCCTCCCGAGAAGGAGGAGAAAAACACAAAAGCATCATAAAAGCTGAACAATCACTAAGGCTCATTCAACATTGCACAGCACTGAGGTATGGTGGGGACACGCCGACATACAAGACAGGCAATGAAATACATGAACGCACACATCTGCTGAATAGAGAAGATGCACAGGTTTAAAGAAGACGCCTGATTTCAAATCAACAAGAAGATCATCCTGCTTTCACAGCATCGCTGTGCTCCAGCGATAGGATCTCTACCTTTATTCCTTAACTGTTAAAGTGTGTGAAGTTGAGCTAGATCACGTGGACACTCACCAACATCCCCCTCCGGCGGAAGCCCATCATGCACAGGCGGCACTTGAACATGAAGCTCTCGTAGTCAGTGGAAGCGATCCGAGGCTTGAAGGTTTTGGAGCGGCTGATGCGGTCAGCTTTCTTGGCCTCCCTCTCTGGGTTGTGCATCCTCTGCATGTGCTCTCGCAATTTGTCTTTCCTCTACGGGAACAGCAGCCAGGGGATAACAGCAACAATAACAACAACATCAGTAGTGCTCATAGCCTTGCTACCTGCTACAAACAGGAACCACAGTGTAAGTTGTTCAGACATCTCGTTGGCTTTTCCTCTCTGCTACTGCTGTGAAGTACAGCTGCGTGTTCAGCATTGGACGTGCAGCACAGAAAGAACTCTTTGGGTTTAGGTTGATTGTTCAAAAGCTGAGGTTGCTCAGCCATAAAAAGGCAAAGTCAAGCTAATGCTAAGTTAGTGGCTTCAGTAAAAATGAACCTCTCCAAGCCGGCTTTTCTGTGAATTAATCTAAAATTGAGTCTACACGACTAGAAGATTACACCACTTAATGCTCTCCAATGATGTTGACCTCAAGCCCCTCAATGCTACTGAGCCTGTCCCGATGTTATTCAGCCTCTTTGGGCACACGCTGCTCAGAATGTGCTTCTTCAGCCACAAGTCCCTTCCAATCCTCTCAGTATCTCATGGGAAACTAGGCTGCTGCCACCACAGTCTACCTGCTTCAGTCTGCTCCATCTGTCTGAAGAAATCCAGATAGACATCTGGATGCCATGTACTGACAAGGTGCATTCCATGGACACAGACAACTCAGCCACAAATATTACCAATCCATCGGTGTATCCGAAATTTTCCTAACTAAACTGACAGAAGCTATACAACACAAGCACTTGGCAATTGAGCTGTTCAGTGAGCCAGCTCATAATGAGCAGATTAAACTGCCTCAGATATTAACTTATTAGAAATAAGATCTGATACATGAGATGCCCTATTACAGCAGAGTTTGCTAGGTTGGATCTTGCCCCTGTTCTAGGGGGAAATGCACATTGTAACTCTCACGCTACACAAAGCAGTGCTTGAGCTTACAGGCAAGCCTAGCGTGCTTATACACATCCATCTCTTCCTCCTCAGAGTACAGTCTTATCTGCTTGAAGGGCTGACCTCCACTTGTATCAGGAATGATCCAGTCAGGAATCATCTTACCTTGAACTGCTTGCCACACGTGGAGCACAGGAAGTCTTTGCGGTCCGAGTGTCGCAACATGTGGAGCCGCAGCTTGTCCGGCCGGCAGAAAGCCTTGTCACACTCCGTGCACTGATAGATCTTCTCTGAATGGAAACTGCGTACGTGTTTCTTGACCTGGAATTGCAGATCACAGAATAGTGGAACTTATTCAAAAAGAGAATTGCGTGGTAAAACAGGCTCAGAAATTCTTAGCAAGAAAAAAGGGTTCTCATTTGCTCTAGCTTAAAAATAAGTTTATCTGAGCTGCTGAAGTCTTGGTGACACTTTCTGTAACAGCAATTACTTTTGCCTACTTTGAGACTCCCTTCACTTCATAACTTTTGAGGTTTTTCCTTTCAAAAAATATTAACAAGGGTTCACATCTGAAATCCAAGCACTGCTCATGAAGATGAGTTCTGATTAAATCCTCACCATCTTCTAATACTGAACACACAAGGAACAACCTGATATCACTACTGCACATAGAAAAATTTAACAAGTGGGCGGTGATGTATGGTGTCTAGACTTAGTTATTAATATAAAGGACGAGTCTTTCGTTTTGTCCAAGATACAAAACCAGGCTGAATAACTGGAACAGGCTACGGGACCATCCACCTCTGTCAGTTTCACAGCAAAGTTTATGGGGATTTCAGCTCTACTACAACAGCAGTGCAGCAACGTCTGGATCATCAACATATTTTCTTGGTCAACATTTACAGAAGACAAAGTTCCTTTGCAGGGATGGAATTACATTAGTAAACCACATTTCCCTGTCGTTTCCTCTCTAGCTTATTGGATAGTCCACCAGTTCCAATTACAAGACAAACTGGATTGCTGTCTTTCAATTCAAGTCAAGCACCTCAGCAAGACTTAGGAACCTCTACCCAAAAGAACTTTATGGAATATGTGCACGGCACATCTGTGTTTCCCTCACTGAGCATCCAAATAGCACGCTTAAATTCTATCAACAACCTTCTCCCATGGCTCTGCACAACACACCAAGTGGGTACACTGCTCATTACTCCATTGCAGCCTCTCCTAAGCAGCGTGCAGAGAAGAGGAAGAATAAAGCCCCAGCTGAAGCCTGAAGGACGAGTCAGGAAGGAGACTACGCTGAACTGCTCTGGCACTTCTGCAAGGTTTTAAAATAAGTTATCCTGACAAAAACAGTCAATGGATGAAAAATATTTGTAACATGCAAATACATAAATACAAAGGGAGTTGGGTCCTCTTTCTTTAGAGATTTCTTGGGGGTAGGGACTCCCATAGTACAGTACATTCTAACACCAGGTTGAGGAACCACATATGATGGGCACAAGAGAACATCTAGCAATGCTTGGTCACTCTTCCTAATTCTGGCTGATACGGGTCCCTTTACTTTAAAAGGAAGGACAGACACGCAGTATTACACCAAAACAGTGCTGAAAAAAAATGAAACAATGCTTCCCAGAGATCTCACAGGCGGGGCTTTAAATCCGTACAGCATCTCACCTGGATAAAGTCTGGAAAGCGCTTTTTGCAGGTAGGACAGGTGAAATAGCCATCAATGATGTGGATGGCCACGTGATCTTTGAGTAAATCCAAGCGGTCAAAGGACTCGGGACAGAAAATGCAGGAGTAGGTTTTCTGGTCCATGTGGAACTTCATGTGGCTCTCAAGAGAACCGCTGTTGATGAAGCCCTTGTTGCAGATGTCGCAAGTCAAAGGGCAGTTCCCTTCCCGTCCGTGAAACCTCAAGTGCTGATCCAGTTTGTCCTTTTCCCGGAACGCCTTCCCACACTGGAGGCATTTGAATGGGCGAAAGGATTTCCTTATGAACAGGTGCTGAAGAGCTGCATTCTGAAAGAAACAAAGAGCCCATTAGCTTGCGCTAGATCTTGACTTCACGTACCAACATTTCCAAGATCAAATACAACAGATGGGTGAACCTAAACTTCAAAAGACACTTTGGTTACAGAGAGCCTCCATTTTACACGAGTGGCTGCTGGGATGGACACAAGGGAAATACCTGCAGTTACACACTGAGTTCAGAACGCAGAATGCAGAAGTTCCCTCTCCTGCCCACGTTTTCATCTTTAGCATGGCATTCTTCTGTGAAACAGAGCTAAATCCCTCTCCAGAGAAGAGACCTGGGCCTGAGAAGAGAGCTGCAGTTCCAACTCAGGTTTCAGGACTGGCCCATGAGGTCAGCCCCATGCTGCCTATCGCTCCATGCAGGAGCAGGGCTGGTGCAGTTCCACAGCCCGTTACAGAAATTCACTTCTGCGAAGATCAGAGGTGTGCAGCAGTGGTTTAGCATCGCCTGAAAAACTTCTGGTGGAACGTATATTCAAGAGATGCCGGCCCAACCCTTTCTACTATTATTAAAAAGGAGCTTCAAAATATCACAGCAGAGGCAGAATGGCAGGTTGACAAGCATCAGGTAAGAAATGGAGAGCAATTCGTTCAGCTTTGCCATTTAGCGTGTATCACATCCGAGAGACTGAAAATGAAGATGAAAAAAGCCACGGTGCTAAATCAAGAGGAACTCCCTCAGATTCTGTTGCCTGCTCAAAGGGAAGCAGACTACACACAGTCAAACTTGAAACTGCTTTTCTTGATATTGAAAGACACTACCAACATTGTGAATTGAGCGAGTGTTGCACAAATTTTCATTTTACAATACCCTAAGTTGCTCTTCTCTTTTTCTCCACTTTTCTATATAATTTTTCCTTAACTACAAGGATGTGCTAATAAGTCATACAGTTGAAGACGTGTGCTAC
Source organism: Numida meleagris (assembly GCF_002078875.1). Classification (NCBI taxonomy): domain Eukaryota; kingdom Metazoa; phylum Chordata; class Aves; order Galliformes; family Numididae; genus Numida; species Numida meleagris. The sequence continues at coordinate 1,631,779 of NC_034431.1, read as the reverse complement.
AAGTTCTTAACTCCGCTATTAAGGCACGTTGCTATTTGTACCCTAAGCAATCTGACTATGAAGACAGCAGGCCAGACTACTTCTATACCAGCACAGTCCTCGAAGTAGCCCAGTATGGAAATCACTGGAGAAATGTCAATCGTTATTCAGATAACTCTTCGTTCTGGACATTGGTTGCTTAAAGGACAACTAACATCTGTAACAGCTGATGATGTGGGAATCAGTAAGGAGACACTGAACAGCAGCTGGGCAAAACAACATAGAATGCAATGTTGTTATGTACTGATTAGATACAAAAAAATCCAGTGAAACAAAAAATAAACCTACCTGCAGCTCCAGCTGAGCAGGCAGCATAGAGGGAGAGAAAAATACTTGTTATGCAGTGGACTTGAAAACAGAAGTCTAGACTCCTGTATTCCCACCTTCTGTGGGTCACGATGAGGGCCAGCTCTTCAAGCTGCATTTTTCCCTGTACTTAGGCAAAACTCCACTGAGTTTTTTGCCTTAGGAAACATTAAGCAGATCTTCAGTGTTTACCTCGTAAACAACAACTGCCCAAGAGGATTTTAAGGGCAAAGATGAAAAGCACGGATGATCTCCAAAGTGTTTTGTGGCTTATCATATTTTCTTAGATTCAGAGTTAATAATGATGCAGTGTTACTGTGGAGGCACAGTGAGAATGAAATGCTTTTGGCAAAAGGGAATAATGAGGGCAGAATGACAACCAGGCAAAGACTGGTATGGTGGAAAACTGAGGAGTAGGGACACTTTGAACCTCATGTCTTACTGCTTGTACTCATCATTATACTACCTGTCACCTTTCTTCTTTCAGCATAAAGGAAATGACTGTGCTTTCCAAATCATATCCCTATCATGCCACTTGCTTCCTCTGAGTAAATAGTTACCCCATGTGAAGGACATTAGCATCAGGTCTATATGGGAAAAAAGGCCATTTGGAAATACACATTTCTGAGATCAGTCCATAAACACTTTGGACACTGGAACTAAATTGAAATTAATAGAAAAAAATTCCTTTTAGCTGCAGACTAACTTTTAATAAAAAGAGGAGGGTGGATCTATCCCTTCAGTAGTAACTAACAGACTTCCATATTTAAAGTCAGATCTCCAAGCAAACTTCTCAGGCTTTAAAACGGAGGGTGAAAAATGAACTAATCCCATCAGGACTTGGACCTAGGGCACCAGAGTTCGATACTTACAGCCAGAACAAAAATACAAGCAGAACATCCCTGCCTTAAACCTTAGAAAAGCTGAAGTGAGTCACAAGAGGTTGCTGGCTTTGTAAATGCAATCCTACGTGAGTAGTAAGGAAGAACTAGAGTTGCACAGGTTCCCAGATGGTAATCAACCATCGAGGTTCCCTACCTGTTCTTTGGAAATGAATTGCATACTATAACTCTTACAACCAAGTATTTGCTTGTTGATAATACGAGGGGCGTGCTGCTCTAAGAAGGTGCTGTGAATAGTTGAATAGAAGGAGCACTCACAGGGTGGTAGGGCTCAGTATGATTTTTCAGTCCTTAAAAGGTAATGGTAGCTAGTTTTCTGTTGTCTCAAACTCCCATTGCTCAGTCTGATCCAAGATGGAAAAGTGCTATGCAGCCATCAGTGTGCCATTCTGCCAGTGCCCCTCTCCTGAAACGTCACCAGGACTCTGCTAAACACAAGCTGTTTAATTTATAGATTTGGTGATACAAACACATCACTGAGGATTAAACCACCACTGCACTCCTCTTCTTGTGACCCGCTTGTGATCAATTTTCAGAGAACAAATGCTAAGTAACAAGACAGAAGCTCTGAAGTTCCTTATTTCTCTTTCCTCCTGCATTTACTGTTTAATACAATCTCAAGTTAACATCATAGCCAAATTCCTCCTTCAAGATATGCTGCTGTATTTATGGGGTAACGTCATCATCACTTGCATACATATCACTGTAAACCAAGACACAAATGCGGCTCAACATCTTCCTACACAGAACAGTTACTCAACTCTTTTCTAATCTTCTCATCCCCTAAAAACTGTCTTACCCAAATTGCAGCTGTTCCTTTCAGTAATCAAAATTTTACACACGGAAGAAGGAGATTTTCGGCTAAATAAACCAATCTCACAGTTAACATGGCTTGAAGGATTATTTGCTCGAATCATTTTCCTCCCACACGCAGTCGAGAAAGAACAGCTCACCCAGCTGACACAAAGCTCAGGTTCAAAGCATTTGCTGTTGGTAAACAAAGCTCTTAGCACAGAGACACAAAGACAGACAGGTTTTCTACCCCAAAAAAGGCTTTTATCGCTATCATCAACTAAGTGGACCTGAACTGAGGTCGTGGTTTCTCTTCAGCAACTATTTGCAAGGCAAGAGCTCCGAGAGGCACAGATGGTGCTGTGAATAAGCCAGTCTGTGGCACAGCACCATGATCCAGCCGGCTGTTGGAAGCACTCCTGCTTGCCAGCTTGGATGGACTGCGCTTCTGTGAAAGAATTACTGTGCTGGAATTGAATCAGCTCCAATTGGTGACCAGTTCTCAACAGCATCTCATGAGATACTCATTCTTTACATGAGATTTGTCTTCCTCTCAGAAGGAAAATTTGCTAGGAATGAGATGTTTTATTCAGGACTTGGAAATGGATACTGCAGTGGGAGAAAGGGACCAGCTGCTCCTTTCAGGCAGGTCCAGCATTCTCCGGGTTACAGCACATGGAAAGGGTGAGAGAAGACACGAGCCACCATTGTCTTTGCTTACCCTGATACGCTTTGCTCGCCTCATGTCATCTGCTGTCATGGTGCTCTGCGCAGGCACCGCGCTCTCGTCGTGCTGTGGCTGGATTTGTAGCGGGTGGTTTTCTGAGGGCTGTTCCAGTGCCGACTGTGTCTCTGATGGCACTGGAGTCTGCTCCTGCTGCTCCAGCCCATTCAGTGTTGCTTGTCTGGCCTCATCAAACTGCCCCTTGCTGGAAAAATGCAGCAAGTCCTGAAATCGCAAATCATACAGCCAGTGATTATTCCCCCCACCCACTGAAAAATGCTTTGATATTACTCAGCAGACAACTAGATTTCTACGTATTTCATCGTCAGCTATAAACAAAAGGTGTCTACACTGCTTTATTCCAATGTTTCATCGATAATCTCAGCAGTTCACCTACAGCAGCAACATTCAGAGCACTGAGGGAGAAGTGCTGCAAGAACGTAACCTTTCTTGCCATAACATTATCCACATCTGACTGGACACAGAGGCTCAAAACCCAGCTGTTAACAGCCAAGCAAACTTCTGCACTACTGACCTCATCACTGCTTAAACCAAAGATGATGTAGGCTGACCTGTAAGAAATTTTAAGACCAGAGTGAGCAGCACAGATCAGACCTGCAGGAAAAGCAGAGAATTTCTGTCTCTTTGGAACTGCAGTCACTTCGAAACATTATCAGGCACTGATATGCAGTGTCTCCCCTTTCTAGCAAACTAGGTGGAATGATGAACTGGAGAGTGACAAACGAGATCATTACCCTGTGCACAGTGTGTTTTACTATCCAGTTTCCAAGCTCTGCATACTCTCATCTACCCAGCAGTGTACATTACTGGTATTTATCACACAAAACTATTTTCTTCCATTTCAGCGTTACCATAAAAGACAAGGGAGGGTGTTGGGAACAGGAAATACATGCTACAATCTACATTTGTTCTCCTCAAAAAAATCCAATAACTCCTTTTGGATGGAAACCTCCCGTATGACAAGAAGTAAAACCACAGATCCTTACGTACAATCATTTACAATGCAACTAAGGAACTTAAAAGCTCAAGCTATGAAGGAAAGCATCAAGAGTGCATCAGCTCAGGGCCGGTTCTGTTCAAGCACAAGTGGAGGCGTGGGAGAAGAAAAACAGCAAGATGCCAGGAGTGCAGCTGTTATAAACCATTAGTGCTTACCAGACAGAGAGATTTAGTAGAACAATGTGCTATCCAAAGGTCCAGTCCTGGCCTACGTGGCAAACTTCCACGCGTGCTGACACTGAACCATGGTCATGATATCTTGGGCCTCAAGTTCTCAGGCAGATGAACTTGTGCCTAGCCATTAGGAAGGTGGGCAGATCTCCAAAGACCAGGGACACTTTCCTGCTTGACTTCACAGACACATGTGAACTAACTCTGGGCCATACTCCAAGCTGGGAGGATGTGAACCACCCGGACAAATTAGCAGGGGATTGTGCCCAGTGAGTCTTGACTCTCTGGGGGGGAAGAGCTGGGACACGGAGCTGGATTCTGGCTCAGTTTGCAAAGAGGGTGACATCGTCTCCAACTGTCTGCATCTAATGCAAAATTTAGGGCAGCTCTGCATGCTCAAAACAAGCAGCAGGCATTCAGAGGCCACGTATACATTCCTCCCTTTGAGTCAGCCATGAACTGTAACCTAGTGAGATGCCAGAAGAAAATTACCACTCCAGACATCGGCTTTCAGCTAAGCAATAAAACCGAGCCACTGATTTCTTGTGACACCTTCATAAAAGGGTTTTGTGTTAACCCTACGCCCGGTCAGCATTAGATAGAATTAACATTTAATTTATATCAATGCATCACGTTAGGTTCCTCTAGAATATAACCAACAGCCAGAAGCAAAGTAACTTTTTGCAAAAGTACGCCTACGGAAGGACCCTTAGTTAATATTAAAACATCATAAAAATCATAGCTCAACCTGATTTAATTCCACCAGCAACAGTTATAAGAGCAGGCTCTGACCTCACGTTCCAGAAAGGACAAATGCAAACCTAAATCCCCATTACAGTTTTACTGTCTAAATTACTTTTACGATGCTGGCTAAACAGCTGTGATAGCCTGCCTCACTGCTACGAGCTTTGGGATTAAAGCTGCTGTAGAAATGCAAGCAGTTTTACAGACTTCCTAGAAGGGAAGTAGTGTGCTCCCTTGGCAAAGATTCACACCTAGAAACACCACCATTTGCTTGGGCATAAAGCAAAAGTAAGCCTTCAGTTCACACTGATGCCCCAAATTCTTCAAGTGGAAAGTTTACAGCCCACGTGGTATCTTATTTTCCCCCTCCCTATCCCCAAATATACCTGTGTCCCTTCTTCACACTTTTCTCCATTTTCAATGGTCACTTCCATACGCATGAATTTGGGAGGGCGTCCCGGGCGCCTGCCTGGTCCAAACCTTCTTTTTCCTCGCCCACGACCTCTGCCTCTGGCTCTGCAGAGCACAATGCTTCACGTTAGAGACAAGAAGAAATGGATTTGGAATCTCCACCCATTTTACCATTAGTACCAACAGCCTGCAATGAAGAATAAAATCTGAAGAAACTGCCACCAAAAACCATAAGCAGGCACCAACCAGTGCTCCTATGTTGGACTCTGAAAAATCACAGTCCAGAATACATTACAATTTATTTTGATAACGTGGGGACTGAGGGGACTACTGGCTTCCAGCAAGTGCTCAGCCACGGCAGCTCTCCTTCCAACATCCCCGGGTACAGAGTGCTGGGAAGCTACTGTACCAGCAAACCAATTTAAAGCCTGAAGCCAGAACATCTCTCCCCAAAAAGGCACTTAGCCATTGATGTTAGGCTGTGAACTGAAAGGAACGACTCTGTATCATAAAGAAAAAGAAGGCAGCCACTTGATAAATTTCAGGAAAAACTAGGCACCAATGTCTACTGTTCCCTGAAGGATGTTTCTAGACTGAGCTTTTAATAGGTCAGGATAACTATCCTTCCACCTAACCTGACAGGGAAAGCACTAGATCCCTCTTCCGTTGAGCTCTGTATCTGGTTACATTAGAGAAGGATCAGTATTTCACTTCTGTCATACAAAAATATTGCAGTTTAAGTCACTGGTAAAGAAAAAAAAACTTCACTAGCTTCCACAAGGTATTTATTTCCCTTCAGCTCTTTCTTCAGCAAAACCTCTTAAACCAGTCAGCTTTCTGGTGCTAAGATGACTAAGCCATTCTCTCCTGAATACCCATGCTGGTTATTAATACCTGTAGGGCAAAGCCCCTTCCCTTCTGCAAACCTCGAGGAGGTAACAATGTGATATAAGGACAAAACTAAAGCTTTCAGTACCTGCTGAAGAAGTCCAGCTTCTCATCGTGGGAGTTGAGGTGCTGCTGGAGTTGCTCTGAGCTCATGAAACGACGGTTGCACTCGTAACACGGCCAGTTCTTCTCTTGCTCTCTGAGAACTATGTTCCATTAGAAAGGTCAGGAACAGCATTTCAGTCACTATCAATCAAAGGCCTCATTTTTTTTCCCCAAGCAATTCTATCCCGGGCTGTACTTCTCCACTCAAGGAGAGACAAACTGCACAACACCCAGCACAGCCCTACTGAACTTGGCTTTTATCTATCCCCTGTGCCCTGTGACATGACTGCAGTTCCTTGCAGAAAGACAAGAAGGTCACTGGGGAAGATTCACATGAACCACATACATGGAAGAGCACCTACAGCACTGTGTGGCTGGGTGCAGTCAACAGAAATTTCCTCAGTCTGAGGCAGGAGCATGTAGGTTCATTACACAAGAACAGAAACACTTCTTCCCAGCAGCTTATAGGCCCGGGACTCAAAACCAAGAAGTTTATCACCCAACCACCATCACACTGCAGAAACAGAAAGCAGAAGAGCCCAAGTTACCCTTCCGTTCCTCTTCAGATATGTCATGGATCTTCTGGTTCACAAACTCCGCATAAGAGGCAGCGTACCACACCTTGAGGGGGAAATACAAGGAAATGAAACACTTCCTGAGATGGAACAAGAACCAAAGGGAATTCTTTGACAAGTGTTTCTTATGCAATGCGCTTCCTTTACTTGCCTCAACCCTAATTCTCTTTCCTGCTTTCATCCTTGCTAATAAAGCCTGTAGAGCTCAATATAGGTCCACTGATGAATAAGAGAGCTTTGCTTAGAAAGCATATCCATGTAATGTTAAGGTACAGCCTCCTCATACATCTCACACACAGCTACCAGTGTTCTAAGGGAAATAAAATTCATCTCTGCAGATCTGACTGTAAAGCACAGGCGCCAGCGCAGCACTATTACTTGAGAGGGCAGCTGTACCAAAAGGAAGAGTGCTTAACTCAAAGGATTTCCCATTTCTTTGCACAGACAACAGGCAGCACAGGATGCAGAGACCTATGTAGAAATGTTTTTCAGAAGTGGAAAGACTCGAGCAACACGGTCCTGCTTCCCAGAACAAAGCACTGCCGGGCTGCAGCACGCTGGGCCCACTTCTATGATGAAACTGACCTAGGAAACCTTCAGCAGAGAACCATGCGAATCACAAAGTTTACCAGAGCCAAAAATCAGATGCTTACACTCAGCTCAAAATTTTTGCATCATTTTTTCCTCTTGCTGTTTACTTATAAAGGCTCACTTTTAAAAGAGGTTCTTCAAGAAGGCTTGAGCCGATTTCCAGCATGAAAAACCTGGGCAAGTTTCAAACTTGGACTGAGTCACAGGTGTTTCCATAACTGAAATGCTGAGGGCAGCATTTTAACTCCTTGGAAGATTCACTCAGCACAGACGTGTTACTTTGTAGGCATCTACCTAGCTGGACCAAGGAGGAAGCCTGGAGCCCTTACACAACTCACCCACCACATGGTGCACAAGTTCCTACAGCTTCAACTGGCTGATCATTCTAGTTCAGTCTTTGGACCAAATTTATCTCGATGTTCGCTTGGCAAATAAAACATTACAGAGGCTAGGTAATTTGCTGTCAATTACCCAAACGATTTTACCCCAAAAGACACTACTGACACACGAAGCAAGAAAAATGGTGCTCCCACAAGCAGCTCTGTACGGATTTAATTGAAGTCTGATTTCAAATTGATTTAAAAACAGTTGAAAAATGCTGTTTGGATACACTTAGAATAGATTAATACGGTTCCTAATGATTCAGTTTAAACAAATTAAAGACTGATTTCAAGGGAGGAAAAAGTTTCTGCTCTTAAAAATCAGCGACAAGTGCATAAGCAGGGTTTTGGTTTAGCAAAGTGTGCTTAAAACTTCTGTTAAACTGTTAGGATTTACACACAAGAAAAATGAGCTGAAGAACAAATCATTTCCTGATACTAGCTTTTCCTTTGTTACCTCCCCAGTTCCCCAGAATATGCTAAGAAGGAAGGCTGTCTCAGCCAGCCATGCTGCTTCGAGCTCAAAGGAATCAATACATTTGTAGAGGGAACAAAAAGGAACTCACAGGGCAGTCACAAAATCCTTTATCATTTTCCACATGCAAAGTTTCAAAAGTCCCAGGAAAGCCAGGTAAAGTGAAAGACCACATTCACTTAAGGCACCAGAAAACATGTCAAGGGCACATAGGACTAACTGGAAAGGGCATCCAGAACTAAAAAGAATAAGACTACTGTAATAAAAATTAGATTGCATCAGCAAAATATATGCAGTGTAAAGCATGACAGTGACAAGCAAATCATTTACATGCTCTAATTTTAAGCGTCCTCATTTTATGTCTGAGCCAAACTCATTTCAAACCCGTAAGTGGCTGACTACCGAGTTCAGTGACATTTGATTCAGGCCACCACGTGAGGAAGCCCTAAGAAATGCTCTAATTATTTACAGCAATCATTTGTGGCTCTTGGAGATGTGCTTATTAGCGAGCAATTGAAACTGATTCCATCAGCAGAAACAGTAAGCCCCCAAACATGAACCATGCCATACCTTGAGCTCCTGTTTGGGCTCCACGTTTTTAATGGTCGTGTAATAGATGTGGTGGCCATACTGATAGGCGACCAGGTTCTGCTCCAAATGGTTTTGAGCTGGACGCACAAACATCATCCAGTTGCAAAGAGCCTCGCTAGAAAGTTCAAACCACAGGTCCTCTTGCAAATCTCTGTCTTTTCTGTCACCCTTATCAAGAGACACCTGTAATAAAAATCATATATACATAATCATACCTATGACTAACTTTCTTGCAGCAGATGTGAAAGAACCTGAATTCCTAAAAAAATCTACTGACTACACAGCTTTTACATCAGAAAAGCAATGAGCACATAGCTGATCTTCTCTTTGCTAACGGGGATCCAAGAACAAGCAGTACATAGGAAAATATCTAGACACAGGCAGCAATTTAATGAGGGAGACCACTCATTCAAAGTCAGCCACAGTATGTGATGTGTGGCTGCGAGTGAGGCACAAGAAGCTGAACTTCTAGTAGTGTATACAGCAGATGCTGTCAGATGTTTCTAACTAGCACACCCACTTTTTATTTCAGGACTCACAGTGCCTCAAGCTGTAAAAAAAAACACACCACTTCTTCAAATTAACTTCTTTTGGGTTATCTGCCTGTAGTCCAAGTCAGACGCTGACCACTGCAAAGACCGGTGCTCTTAGGACTGCAGACCTTATCTCAAGCAAATCCTAGAGTAACTCCTACAATCAAGCCAGTAAATGTAAAACAGAAATCAGTGAAATCCAGTTTACCTCATGCCAATAGACTTGGCAAGGGGAACGCGAGAGAATAATCTCTCCTCTCCCCTACACTCTGGGGGAGGAAGAAGGGAAAGGGGAAAGGAGAAAACAATTTAAGATAAGCTACAGCATGACGCAAAATAATGGCTGCAAAACATCCTCAGACTATTTTTATGTATACCACTATTTTTGTCTACACGTTGCTTCTGCCTACATGACAGTGATTCACAGCACTTCATACTCTAAGTCTCATCCATCATAACACCATAATGCTAGAATATTCATCATCATTATTGTCTCCTTGGATAAAAGGACAGATTTGAAGCCAAAGCCAGCTGGATATTTCCGAGTTATATTCAGAAATGAGCAAAAGAACTTGTCCAGTAAAGTAATTGATCAAGTCAGAGCCACTGACTCAAATTCACAAAAATCCACGTACAAATTCCTCCCCTCTCCTCACATGCATGCACATCCTTACCTTCAAATGGATATAGCAGTCTTTAAGTTCAGTCTGTCTAACCAGGGGTCCTTCTACAGGTCCAAACTGCGTGCGTTTGGGGATACGCCTTTTGGAGAAGACACCTCCCAAAAACCTGTCTATGTAGAGCACCAAGGGGAGGCTGGCTCTTGCCTTGGTCAGCACAGGCCGGTTGGGGATTGGATGCAAAGGTCCATGCTTTGGACACACGGAGGGATGGGCATTATTACACTCTTCACACCCTATAACACAAAGTCAGAGAGGACATGACTGTCAGACAGACACTCACGCACCAGCTCAGAAGAGACAGCCTTATTGCTCTGAGCATCTTCGTCTCAGATACGGGAACATTCATTCCAATAGTCTGTCTTCCTTTTAAAAGATTAGAGAGGGTAGCCTCCCACAAAATAAACAACTATCTCACTTTGCCTTCTACGTGACACAGCCCAACGTGAGCATACATTTCTGGATATTAAGGGCTTTAGTTATTACTGCTAAAAGTATGAGTGATCTCTGACTCCACCTACTAGAGGCCTTGGTGAAAGCAAAAGAAAGGGAAGGGCAGCTGATGTACTACCTACTACTTCACATACTTACACAGATCATTGGGATCAAATGGTCGAGGTGGATCGGGATCCCATTCATCCATGTCAGTGTCTTCCCCATCTTCATCATCTTCTTCATCCTCATCATCTTCCTCTTTTGTTTCCATCCTTTCCATCTGATTCTGCAGCGGTGCTAAAGGGTCAGAACCATCCACTGCCTCCATAGGAGGTAACACCTGGTTATGCACCGGTAACGATGCCTGAGGACAGAATTCACAATTAGCAATCAGAACTGGTTCAGAAACACTCTTACCAAGACAAGCAACGAAGGCTCCTGCTAGCCTACTCTTTCTGCTTCCTCTGGTAAAGGAAAGGAGGAGGAAGGAAAGTGATGCTACACGATACATGAATGCTGAGGGATGTTTGAATTCCCCACTGCTGACAGTCTCACCCAGGACAGCTCTGGCAAGGCCTGACTTCAAGGGAGAAGAAGCTGAAGTGAGAAGTTCTGAATGTTCCTGAGAAGTTTCAGCAATGAAACGAAGTCCAGGCTCTCTGAAGTTATCCAGAGCCTAAAGCTGTATTTTAACTTGCTTTGTACAAACCATCAAATCCTGTACTTTGGTACGTGGCTTTTTTTCCTTCTACCGTACAATCAGATGAAAACAATCCCAAGAACACGTGTAAAAAAAGTCAACAAGGGAGGAGACAACACCAAGACTAGAGATAAACTATGAGACATGGAAGACATCTGAGGGTATTTCATTCTCTCGCTATTTTAATGAAGTTTTTCCTTGGCTTTCCCTACATTTTAACTGACGTGCAGTGCACTGAATATCCATCAGCCACACAGGTTTCTCAGGTAGGGAACAAGAAATACTGTGCACAGTAAAGCTGTCAAGAGACTGGCAAGGAGACCCAGTTGGTCCTACATGACAGAGTTACCCCTTCTGTTAACTTTGTTTCTCAAAGCTAAGATTATTTTAAGGTGCTTGCTCAAGACAAAACAATCCACAGAAGAGGTTTCTCTGTGTACTAGAGAACACGATCTCTCTCTCATAGAAAAAAAACCACAACATTTATTCCACGGTGAGATGATGAAAGACAGTACAAATCTGTGCTACAGCTTTCCAGCATCTCCTCCCGGATCACTCAGACATGGTTAATCACCTGAGACAATGGAGCAATGAAATCAGTGTACTTTCACATTCAAAAGAAAAGGGTGCCTGGCAACTTACTCTATCTGCTTGTTGACCCTGCTCCAGAGCCATTGGCTGGGGGGATTCGGCAACGCTGCCGAGCACGGACAGGTTGGTGGGATTCATGCTCTGAGCAGCAGCAGGCAAGAGCACAGTTACCTAAAATTATAGGCACTCATTTTAGCACTGCATCATTTCCATTTTTCACTTTTACACGGGCAGCGCCCTGCATGCAAAGCTCCCTGGAGTCCTACGCTAGGTCAAAATCTGCAGCATTTCAATGACGTTTTTAGTACGGATAACAGACTTGCATAAAGCCTAAAAAATCCAGAGACAACGGGAAAAGCTACAAAACTCAAACTGAGAAGCTGTTCAGCTCATGGCCCACTCCTGACTTAAAGCAGAAGTGCTATCCAGCCTGGGATTCAAAGTGGCTAAAACAAAGCGTGATCAGCTCTTTATTTACCTCTTGGTAAGCCACTGAACTAGAGTCTTAGTTTGTCTCTTCCATTTCCAAATTTACTTTCTTCCTTTTCCTTGGACAAACTCCAGCAACAATGTGATGACGTTATCTGGCCACGCCATCCACTCTCAGTTCAATTTTGATACCATTTCTTCGTGTAGTAACAGAAAAATTAACACATCATCACATACTGTTCCATCCATTCCGTGATAAAGCAGAACTGAACTCTTAAGAACCACCTCTCCTGTCTTCGGTGCTCTGCTTATCTATGCAGCCACTCGTGCCAGTACACTGCATGATTTTTCATCCCTCTCTACAGTTGACATTATGTGGCCACTAGTTCGTGTCTCTGACTGCTGAGCAGCTTTGATGCTAAAATTAAAGCCTCTGCCCCACTACAGAGTGCATAATAAATATCAGAGAGAACTGAGAACAGGGAAGTATGCCAGCAGTAAAGGAACACACAAGAAAATTCATAACATAAGCAGATAGTTTTAACACTTCCAATCTAGTTTGAAGATGCATTAAAAGTAATTTATAAACCTACAGGAAAAAAAAAACATAAAAAGACTTCAGGGAAGCGCATGAAAGCAAACAGGAAACCTCCAAGATAGCAGCTGAACTGCCTGCTGTTCCCATGTTTGATGCCAAGGGGCAATAGAGAAGCATCCTTACTCAGCAGCACACCTGCAGCTCCGCCAGCATCGAGAGGCTCATACAACCTGGTGTCTATTTGCACCACAGATCAGCATTTCTCACCACTAATCACACCTCAAACATACCCCTAGCTTTCATTTCCATGTAAACTCCAGACAACGCAAAGAATATGAGCATTATTTTAAAAGGAAATTTTAAAGTGGTTTTTTTTTTTCAGTAAAATTTTCCCAAAGACAAAGATGTCTTTGTTCAGGGATGACCCGCATGAAACGCTGATGTAAAAACACCTGCAAAGGCAATACCTGCCATAATGAGATTGCTCTGCTGGGACTGCTGTCAATCTTGGAAAGGAGGGCAGTCTGAGGACACGCAGACAAGAATTCTGATGCCCTTGGTACTCAGCATATTAGAGCAACAGCTCACAGCCTATTGTCAGAGTCATTTGCGCCGCACGCAAGTATTCCGTCCTTCCAATTTCATCATGTAGTTACTGAGAAAATTTGCTGAATAAGCTTTGAGATGATCAAGTAGCATTTTTGGCTTATTTATGGAGGAAAACTGGTAAGGCAAAAATATCCAAAATTCCACCTTCAAAAGAAACAAAAAACACCTAACGCCTTGATGCCATCCAGTTTCCTGTTTGTGTCTCAGTTTAGGACGTCTCTATGCACGAAGCTTGATTTTCAGGGCACATTCAACCCTCCACTCTGCCCCAAGACTGCCAATACCCATTGTAATGACAGCATTAGCAGTATGCTGATGATTCCCATCTAACACATTAGTTCACACGTGTCATTCAAGAGACAAAAGCAGCAGTGATTTTAAGTCTCTATGAGAAGAGCAAAATTTGAACTAGAAATCCAGATCTGAAAGCACCTGTACCTGACTACAGTTCCCAAAGATACTAGTTAAAAAATTGTGCAGAATAGAAGAAAAAACCCCAAACAGTGGTATTATCAAATTTCATTACAAAAGCCTCCAGGTTTGTTCTGTTCCCAGACCACTTCCTACAGGCAAGTACGTCAGGCAGAACACCTGGGATGCCCCACGAAGACAAGTGAGCCAGCAACTGAGTTCCTTCAGATTCCACAGTTATTTTCCTGGGAAGTTTCTGGTAAATGAAGAACTCGAATCAAAACCAATTTCTCTCCCTGAAAGCTTGTAGGGACTTCTAGGTATTTTGATCAGAGCCTGTACGGGGACAACTTCAAACTCAGTCATTCCAGAATGACATTAAAATGAAGGCAGATATATCAGCCTGCTGACTGACTTAAAGCAATACTGCTGAAGGATTTCTCATGACATCCGGGGCAGTAAATTTGTATTGCTGCTGAACATGTATTAAAAAAATAAATTCACACTCATCTTTCTATTGACATTCATGCACAAAAAAACCAAGGTAGTGTGGTCTCTTGCTAACACCCGCTTTTTGCTCATGATCTTTGGGAAGATGGTAAATGACTGCAGACTGCCATTTCACAAAATCAGGGTAAGCTCTTTACGCTCTGTCAATAATGTTCCTTACAATTTCAAGCCCAAGAAAAACGATGTCTCCTCTTCCTTACCTGCTGTGTGGTGGCATCCTGCTGGACGTAAGCCACTTGGGACGGATCTGTAAACAGAGTCTAGACAAAGTGAAAAAGGCTTATCAAGCTGGCCTCAGGGTTGAGCATTCCTAACGCACACAAGTATCACTCTGCCACCAAAAAGCAATCCCCATAGGAATAACCCCCTTTGCTAGCTTTTAACATGCCTATTAACACAGCAGATTCATTCATCTTCCCCCAAGTTCAAAAGAGAGCTCTTCAAAAGAAAGCATGTGGCTATCAGGCACATCCTACTCATGAATTCAGTAGAGTGAGGATGTCTGTTTTCATTTAATAGAAGACACGGCAACTCCAATATTCATATGGTAGTCTGCAAGAACAGCCCTGCTGGGAGTGCTTCCACATAGGAAGAGCAGAACTCAGAGGAACACTAAGCATTGACAGCAGTCTGCCTGCTTGCTGGGCCAACATTTGAAATACCCGAGCATGCAGCAGTCTGGTTCCAGCAAACTGAAGCAATGTGGTAAGAATTCCCTTGGCGCTTTTTGCATGATAACATCTTACTCCTACGGTGCATTTTTTAATTTAGACAAAGTGGTAATATTCAGAGAGTTCTGGAATCACTTTCATTAACTTCCTGGGAGATATCCTCTTGATATCTTATCCTCTCAGAACACCCCACCACATAGGAACTGCTTTTTTGCAGCTGAAAACTGCACAAGAGACAAGATTGTGCCACAGAAGGCTATGGCAGTGCTGCTGCCAGGGCCATGCACATACACTCTGCAGCAATATTGGTCTATTCAGTCCAAGAACATAAAGCACTCTGATGAAGCATGCCTATTTGTGTTTTGTTTGTTGGTTTTTTTTTTTAAGTCTATCCATGCAGAGGTACAAATGCGTGCTATATCAACTCCGTATAAATACATGCTGTCAGAAGAAAAAAAAGCTCTTTGATATTTAATATAATTATCAAGAAAAACAACCTAGGCCTATGCAATCAACAACTTCTGTGAAGAGAGATTACAAAATTAGACTGAATTCACTGAGATCCTCAGCAAAAAGGCAAGGCTGTTATTGTTACAATTAATTATTAGAACTGCACTGTACAAACAAGGACTCTCGCAGAAGACACAGATCTCCCAGCTTTTTACTGCATACAGGCAGAGGCAGGATTTCTTGAGAGATTATTAGTGTTTTCAAAAACGCTTCTGATTTAATTACCACCCTGTCCACCTTTAGTGGAAATAACAAGCGTTTCGTAATTCATAGCCTCAACATCCTTTGATTGCCACATTTGCACATCAGACCGAAACGAACAGCGTGAAGTCCCTGTTCAGCAACGGGCAGATAGAAACGTTAGGAGTAACTGCCTGCTCTTTTCCAGTCACACCACATGCTGGCAGCTGGCTTTAATCTCAAACAAGCCTGTTTCATTTCCTAGACGCCATAAGGGGGGGGGGGGTGGGCTCAGAACCACACGTGCCTGGGTAGCTTCCACGGGATGGATGTAAACCAGGGTGTGCTCCGAGGTGTCCACGGACGTGTAGGAGGTGCCATCCGCCGTGTACACCACCTGCTGAGAGGGACGCTCCTGCTCCTCGCTGTACACAATCTGTGCCACCGTCCCCGCTTCCGGGACAAAGTGCACCTGGAAGAGGAAAAAAAAACAAAAAACCTGTACTGAAAGGGCTGCAGGCACAGCCCTATGGAAACAATGCAAAACGCATCGGTCGCAGAGGTATCCTTGGAAGTACAGATTGCCCTATGCCCCAAATACTTAGCCAGGTGTTATGAAAACAAAAAAAACTTCTACGTATAGTATTTATAATCTGATCTAAATTATGCTAGCAGCGTAGAAATCTGGATGTGAGAACTACCATTGGTTCCAGGTTGTAACACTGTCATGTGATGCAAGTACAGCAAGGACAGCAGAGTAGCAAAGTCCTGGACTGCAGCAAGCGAGGACTTGCTCAAATGCAGCAGCCAAGGGCAAAGAGAGAAAGGAAAGAAGCTGCTTACCTTCAGAAGGCCTCAGGTATGCAGGGAACTCCAGCAAGACCCCTGCACCTCCACTGCCAACCCTTCAATGAGGGCTGGGAAGGCGTGGATCCTGGCTCCACCCCTTCCAGTCACTCAGGTGCATTGCATGCAGCTGAGCTCCCTGGGCTGGCCCTGCCTTCCCA
The DNA here is from genome assembly GCF_002078875.1 of Numida meleagris. Lineage (NCBI taxonomy): Eukaryota > Metazoa > Chordata > Aves > Galliformes > Numididae > Numida > Numida meleagris. The sequence continues at coordinate 1,615,261 of NC_034431.1, read as the reverse complement.
CCAGGTGCTCCATCACTGGTGCAAGCCATGACTTAGCATTTCTGCTACACATGCTGTTTCCCTTTATTTTCCATCTTGCTTTCTGGATTTAGGATAATTACTTCAGCTAGTTCCATAATTGCAAGAAATTTTTCTGTTTGATAAATGGCTAGCAGAATCTATTAACTTTGATTACTGCTTCAAGTAATAGGATTGCACCCATCACGAGACAGCAATAGTACATACGCGATTGCTTCTTTGCAGCATGCACACACAGCATCAGTAGTTTCATTAATTCAATTGTTTAAACAGTGAAAAAAACTGAAAACACAAAGCAGTGACTCCAAGGGCTACCAGAACAAGCTACCTCCAGGGCAGATCAAATTCAAATAAATTTATTTCGACTGAACATTATGATCATCAATAACCATCAGAGGCCTACCTTAAACAAGCCAGAATTGCTAATTCCAGTGGTAATAAGAACATACTTATCTGCTGACACCTTTTATACACTGAAAACCATTTTCAATGCATAGGAAAAAATAGGACAGTTAGCAGGAAATCTAGCTTTGGTACCCACATCCATGACTCTATGTTTTCACATAAAGTAAGGCCACATAAGCAAATTTTATTTACTCCATTTCACCTTTTAGCTTGTGTTTCAGAAGACACCTGGCACTCCCCAGGGGATGCTAAGCACTGATTCCATACAATAAATCCTTATGCAAACACTACAGGAGAAATGCACGCAGCGTTTCACATTCGGAGAGTGCTCTGCAAATACTGATCAAAGCTTTTAGCTGCTGTGTGCAAACAGCAGCACGGTTATCCCACCCCAGAGAACACAGGTTACTGAAAGCTGCTTTTCTTCACAAATTTCAAAGCTGGAAGTTACCATGAAAGCCAAGACTCCTTGGCTTGTGGTTCAAATGACACGCGGCACCCCCCTCATAACATATTCAAAACAATAAAACAAATTAGTCTTCTAAAAATTCTCAGCTGCGTCGTCTCAGAGATGGAGGGACTAGCTGCATACAGCAGAATCTGACTGCATTAGTCAGTGACAATTAACATTTCTCTCTTCCCCACTACCCAGATGTCTGACTGGAAAAAATTGTCTTACTTTCCTAAAAGGTCCACCCGCAGTCCCAGCCAATTCAACTGATGCCAACAGAATGGGCTGCCACAGACCGCATATTTTCTTAATATTCATTAATCTGAATAACCTTTCCATTTCCCACATGACTCTATGTATTTATTTTTGGACACTGGAATGCAGATGGCTACTGGTTGGTTTCATTCAGTACGCTTCAATGTGCGTGTACTCACTGCTGCGGATTGCACAGCCCACTTTCTGAAGCTTGGGTCTGGAATCACTACAAGTATGTTTCTATTTCCTCTCAAATACAAACTGAGTTTCCAGACAGTTTAAAAAAATAGACCAAAAACAGCTGAATGGGAACGTTTGCTTGCAAAGCCACTACACTGAGCCTAATCCAGTGGAAGCAGAAACCAAGGCACTAGTCACCTGAGCAGCATTCTGGTCCTGCTCAGCAGAGTCAGGCCACACCTGAGGACTTTCTTCTTTTGAGTCCATCTCCTCCCTGCTGTGGTGCTCCATGATGAGAAATAACTATTGGAGGAGTGGCTGGCTGAGTAGATTCATCTCTTCACTGTGCTTCTACTTCCAGAAGACAAGGTGATCTTCAGTAACATGGCTACAAAGAAAGGAGATGGAGACATTAAAGCACGCATATACCAGTCGGTTTTTGTTGTGATGGAAGGGAGCTAATGTTATCAGCTACTGCACTACAGGAGCATACTGCCAGAATAAAGCCAGCTTTGCTTAATGAACGCGGGCATTCTCATCTTCCATTCTCAAGCATGCTGCATCATTATTTCCTCCTTAATAGAACCTGGAAAGAAGTCAACCGCCGCACTGAAGGGCGCTGAATTCCTCCTGCACATCCCTCCTCAGCCACAAGCATGCTGCACAACATTCTGCACGTGGTCCTGCTGGCACATACCAGGCCAGAAATCAACAAACCACGCTGCAAATCAACCTTACGTTTCTAAAGGAAAGGATACATTCAGAGACGCACCGCTGGATTCCCAGCTCACCCAAACCTGCTGGCCTCACACTTACAGGCAGCTTCCACCTCGTACAGAAGGGCAGCCCCAGCTGGTATTCAGGTAGAGTCACAAAGGCAACTTTTAGAAAAAGAATAATGAAACGTAAGCTCTAATTGATGCAAGCCCAAGGATCCTGACAAATTGCTCTCACTCTAGGTTTTATTCACCTCTCACCATTTTACTGGGGCCTCTCAATCTGCCACTGGGAATCTCAGAAGGGTAACTGATGGCTCTGGTGATTGGTTTAGTCAGTGGTTCAGCTCCTTCCCAATTCTTCCTCTCTAATGTCACACTAAATCCGCAGGCCCCGGAATTAGCATGAGGCTGAGCCCATTTCATTTTTCAGCTAGTCCAATTAACTTTGTTTTATACTCAGCGCCTCCCTGGACTGATCCAACGCCAGTACCCTGTCTGTGCACCATGAAGAAAGCAGAAGGCTCCTTGCTGATGCTTCCATTCATTTGCATTTTAAATGCAAATTATTTTAGTCCTAATTTATTCCCACAAATGCCAGCAGTTGGCTTGTCATTGTCAAGCTAAAAAAAGATAAGGAAAAAAGCAGACACTTTCTGCCTTCTGCTGATTTCACCACGAATGAATAAGCTCTGCAGACCTGAGCACCGACTGAACTGCTGGCCTCAGCCAGAACGTGTAAATCAACAGCACAGAAACGTCACTGAGCTGAATGTGGGGGAAAAAATAAATGGAAAAAAAGAAATCGCATCACTTCCGTGTATACAAACTTTGGGAAAGCTATTTCTGGGCATTGCTAGAGTCTAACATTTGCTGTCTCATGCTGGGCAACACGCTGCAACATGCGACAGGAGGCTCTGACTTATCAGGTTCACACTGCATTAGGTTCTGGGATAAATGAACAGAAATGCTATCTCCATTCCCATGGCTCATTACCAGGTGTCCAAGAAAAAGCACTGAAGAGAAGAGGAAGAAGAAACAGATGCACCTGCGTGCTATGCTTTAGCTAGGGGATCTCGTTATATGGAAAAAAAGAACTGCAGCAACGAGGACAGAGAACAGCCAGAGAGCTGAAAGCTGGGTCGTTTACAAATAAACATAATTTATCTATTATAGCTCACATAAGCTCTGATATAGTAGGAAATATTATCCATCCTTGCACGGAACCTTTCATCCTGCTATCTCAAGGCTTCTCGCTATGTTATTAAGGATTAATCCTGGGATTTCCTCCTCTCTAATCCTCCCACTTTCACTGAACTCCAGGCCTCGTCTCATTGGGTTCAGCCCTCCTGGTGATCCCAGAACCGCCTGCGAGGAGCGTGGCTGCTGATGGCAGTAACAGCCCAACAGCTTTACATCAAGATGAACGCCTTCCCTCAGCTTTGTATGGCTTTGTTCATCCCAAGCAGCCCTTGTGTCTGACTGCCCTTAGTTAACGAGAGCCAATCCAGGTAGATGGACTAACAATAGCCAGTAGTTTCATCAATTAACCAATATTTAGTTGCTCAGAACAATAAAAAAAAAAATAAGTGCCAATGGTTTCACGGTTTGATGTTTTGGTTTTTAAAATAACAGTAATTAGGCTGTTAGGAAGAACGCAATTAAGTTAACCAGAGATTAAATTAAGAGAAAGGTACGGATGCGCTCCATATGGTGCAACAAGTGGAAGCTTGGGCCAACTTTCCCTACCGCAGACACTGGAGGTCTGAGGGCAGCTGTTGACTCACTCAGGCACAAATAACTTACAACTTGAGTGGGAAGGAGACTCAAGGTTTCACGTGGGTTTTTAATAGACACAACTAGTCGTGAAGATTCGTACCTACGGAAAAAAAAAAAGGTAAAAAGATGGCAGAGAAAGCAAATGCACTAATTTCAAGTTTTGTCCGAGTTCTGAAGGTCAACACATCTCAAATCATAGGGAAAAAAGCAAGGCTGAGCCAATTCAGAGGCTCAGTGGTACGGTTTCCATTAACAGTACCATTACCTATGGCCGTTTTTCAGAGGAATAAAACACATACTGCTCAGCCCAGACAGCTGTGGAGCAATAACAGCCAGAGAACAAGAGCTGCAGGATTTGCTGAGTTTCTGTGCTATAAAATAAGGCCTAGGATCCACCCCTCTGCTAGGCACTCCTGCACTGCTACTCCATCTCTGAATCCTTATCATTTGTTCTGATCACCAAAGCAAGCTCCAGCCCAAAGTCACTTCCAATGACACCGACAGGGAACAAGCTCCTGAGGAAGCGTCCCCACACTGATGACAGAAAGACCTGACCAACTTTGCTCCCAAGTCCTTCTACATAGGACGCTCCCTAATTAATCCTGTACGACCTTATTTTCTTCCTCATATCCCCCATCAAAGTTCATTACAGCTGTGATGCTGACAGCCACAGCGCCTCAAGATTTCAATGATTTCCCTGTGGGCTTCTCTCAGCAGAGACGTTGCACAGCACAAGGAAGCAACAGATGTCCAGCTCAGCACACACAGCCACAGTATTGCAATCCTATCAAATTAGCTGCAGAGGAATCATGAGGAGTACGTTAGGCCACGTGGTGCCCACATTAATCCCGTTAGCAAGAGCACTTCGGGAGATGTATGCAAAGAAAACCACTAATTCTCTCGCAGGGCCTAGCTGGAAGCTTTCTTAGCAGAAGCATGAGACTTCAGGCTTAATTATCTAAGTGCCAACACTGCCAAACAACCAGCACACAAGGGGACATTCCCTAATTGCTCTCTGCACTGTTTGCCCCCAGACCGTGCTTTGCAACTGCTGATTTTTCTCCCCATACGATACGAGGCATTTTCCAAAATGCCAAGACAAGCACCTTCATGGGGCACACACACTTTGGGAACTAGCGCCCGACACGCTGCCTGCAGTTCTGTCACTGCCCCAGCACACGCACAGCCAGATAAGCAGCATGCCCGAGAGCAGGAAGCAATGACAACATGCAAGATGCTAAAACATTTACAGTAGCTCAAGGCAGCTTTTTCCTGTCCAGAATAGCAGGTGTGCTTCACCCAGTCCACACTGGGTAAGGCCATGAGCTGGAGCAGCAGTAGGTATAAATAAAGCCCAGCATCACTCCAGCGCATCAGAACAGCAAGGCAGCGACAGGACACAGCATAAACATGGCAAGATAGCACAGCTCCATGACTTTAAATCAGTGCAGGACCCCAGCACAGCTGCTAAGCATCTGATTTGGAGCGTGGTCAGCAGCTAGATACACAGGGCAGGAAGAGAACCCTCCTCTACATCTATGCACCAGAACACCCAGCTGCCTGCCTTGCCGGCTAAGTGCAGGTAAACCAACAACCTGTCCAAGAGCAAACGGCTTCATTTCAGTATGCTGCTTCTATTTACCTTCCTTTTCTTAACACCCGCTGCAGCTGCCACAGACCTAAGGTCTTCGTCTTTGGTTCTTCCTCATCCAATCCAGAAAGCTCACTAATGGCGACGTCCCTCTGCATGGAAAGCTTTTTCGTGCCATTGTGCGACCAGCTCTTCATCTTTGTGGAAATCTCACTTGAGAACTCCTTTTGACCTCCACAACACACTCGAACGCCTCTCTCCCATTCCAGCAGCGTGTCGCTTCATCTGAAGCCGTGTCATTAAATCAGCAGCTCCCCCCATTTGCCGCATCCAGCTCTGGATGAACCCTATTCGGGGCAAAGCACCTCATTCCCCATCCAGCACCAACGTCCTCATTAGCCTTGCTGTCCTCAGCAGCAGACATCCACCTCCCAAAGGGCAAGCGCTGATGAAAACACTGCCTACCCTCAGACAGATCACAGCATCCACACCGCATCACCCTGTGGGTGCCCTACGACCCCATCAGCCGGGGAACGGGAGCGAGCGGTGCTTTGAGAATGGCCTCAGAAAACAGCAAAGCGGCTGTTCTTTTTATTTGGCATGCGAGGAGTTTTGACAGAAATTGAAAATAGTGAAAGCACGCAGCGCTGCAAAGAGAAGTTCAGCTCTGAAAGTCATCAGAAAAGATCAAGAGCACCTGTATTTTCTTCACACACCTGCTATTAGGGAATGAGACCTCCTTTCAACCATCGGACTACGCAGGAGATAGAGACAAAAACTCTGGGGGCTTCATCTGCAGAGAGCTCTCCAAGTTCAATTAAGAACATTCTGCTGAGAAAGCACCGGAGCCAGCAGCTGCCAAACATTCATTCTTGTCCCTTCTTTGAGATGACAGGGATGGAGGAACATTAAAGCTGGGCAAAGGAGCAATCTGCTTCCCTTCTCAGGGAGTCATAAAGCCACTGCAGTACCTCAGATGAGAAGCCACTTTACAATAATGGCGCATAAAAAAACCTAATGTGATTTACTCCCTAGTGTAAAAGAGGCTTGCATATAGACTGGAGCTCCCTGCAGCAATAACAGCAGTGGCTATTAGCTTAATTCTTTAAGTACTGAGCTCACTGACCACTCTGTTTCACTGCTAACCATATGCAAGGACAGCAAGATTGTTACCAAAGGGGGTTTTATGACCGCGGGTCTTCCTCCAGCTTTTAATATGAAAGTGATTTATGATACTCAAAAGGAACATCACATGTGTCTGCAAAAGCTATATCCCACACTTAAGTTAATTACCCCAGATTGCCTAGAAGGCAGAGTTGGTGCATTTCCTGAGGTTCCTTGGCAAGGAGATGCTTTCATTGCAGCAGGACGGCTGGGAAGCACGCTGGGGTTCCAACCTCATTGACTACTGAGTCACGACTGCTGTCTCTCCCTCTGCATCCTCATTCATCAGAAGCACATATTGTTTCAAGGAACTCAGCTCTTGTGCATTGTCTGCATGTTAATAACCAGGTAATATATAGCCACAATATTTATGCTTTACTGGTGAGTTAGAAATAGAAATCGCACACAGGGCTGGGACAGCAGAGATTATTTATTTCCACAAAAGGAAAAATGGCTTCAATTTATTTAGTCATATAATAAATAGAACAACTCAGCCAAACACAAACTCACTCTTTACTCAAATTGCACGTAATGAATTGATCCATCCACATCCTTACACCACATCCATCACAGCAACAGTGAACTGGAAGAAGCCTCTCAGATCCCCAAGGTTGGTCCCCTGCTACCGCCTCCAACACATCACACAAGCCCTTTCATAAAGGGCATTGTCCAAGTTCCAAAGACAATACCACAACAGGATGGTGCATGTACTCCCTGTCAGTACCACATAAGCAGCTACAAGTCTGTTTGTTCCACAAAACACAGGAGATAATCCAGCACCACAAGCGAATTCCAAGGCAGATTTACATCCTACAGGAGAACTTCACGGATTTGGCTACAGACCTACTTGGAGATGCAGCTCCCTCTCTAGACAACACTTCTGTGCAGACTCAGTTCTTGTCTTACCCCATGTTTCTCCGAGTATCCATCCTTCCTGTTCTCGGTAGGCAAAGAGGCAAGTTGAAAATTTACGTTCACACACATGCTCTTCTCAGTCACCTCTCTTTCCATTTGCTTGACTCCTACCTATCCATTCCCATCACTGATTTCTTCCTCCCTACCTCAGCTTTCTGAACACGTTATTACGTTTTTCGTGTCATTTTCCTCTTTTGAATGTTTTGTATTCTCGAGTCTCTGTGATATCCTCAGCATCTGCTATGGCCATAAACCACAACTCTCAGGCTTCGGCTGCTTGAGGTAGCGACCTCATTTACTTAATTGATTTGGTTTATAAACGACAGAGGGAGAAGAATGATAAAAGAACAAAGCAGAGAAGGCACAGTTGAGAACAACAAGGACAAAACTGAAAACACCTGTATCAAAGTGTGTCTACCTTGTTGCAAAGGCGACCTTCAAAGAGACATTCTCCAGTTTTACTAAGAACACCACCATACCACCACCAGGCTCAGCTCCTCATCTCCTGTTCCTCTTCCAGCTCATGCATCTCTTCCCAAAGCTACCTCCAGTTAAAGCTGGAACTCACTCCCCCCCACCCCCCAAACTGACTGTGCTGCTTCTTTGCTCCCTCTCCCATCTCTCTGCATTAAATCACCACCACACTTCAAGCTTTCAAGAGACAAAACCACCTCTTTTCTGCACATTAAAGAAAAGCCCCCAAACTTGCCTGCTGCAGAATGCTTGTTTGAAATGCAAGGGACCCTGAGAACAAACCAGGCCTCCTCAAAATTACAGCAGGTGGGCACCTAACACATAAGGCCAGCTAATGGCGACAACACAACTTTTATTTCTATGGTATACTAACACAAAAAAAAGAAATAGAAGCAGCAAACAGAGCTCAGCTCTTGCTTAAGCCAAAACAAAATTCACGATATTAAGTCAGCCTCCATAATTAGCTACACTTATAAATTAATTAAAATTCTGTTTACACAGCTGACAGCAGCTGCAGGGGGTCAGAAACACACTCCAAGTAGCTGCTTACTACAAAGCAGATTAGCATAAGAGAGCTCATCTAAGGCTTTTCTATGCAGGTTAATAGCAAAGGAAGGCGTCAGATGAGAGCAAGCTCCTCATACCGACTTCTTGTCAAGAGCAAGTGGTCAGTTATTCCATCAGTTAACAACAACTACATCAATATCTCATCCAATACCATGGTAATAAAGCCGTCTTCGTTTCAAACACCTAATACACAAGAGAAGAATGCACGTAGCAAAGTGCTAAAAAGCATCACATTTCAGGAGACAAGTCATTCATTTCAGGACTAACCTGAGAAATATACCTTCTTTCTTACCCTAAAAATGAAGGTGTTAGGAGGCTCGAGACTACCAATTACTTCATCACAACAGAAGAGTCAAATAACCCTCTTGTGAAATCAGTTGATTCACGAGTATTTCATCCTCTAACGTAGCCAATAGAAAGAAAACTCAATCGTTGAAAAAAGTAATAAAAGAAAGAGTTCAATATAGCCTCTATTCCCATTAAAACTCATAAACAGAGATATTGATATGCGTTTCACAGGGATGCCCAGCGCTGAGCTTGCTCGTTCTTTGAAAGCCTGTAAGAACCATGAATATGTCACTGATATGCTAGAAATACTGGTGTGCAGATAACCAAATGGCGAACGCTGCCTTCTCATTTCAGTCTCTCAGCTGTGAAGAACAGGTTCAAAGTGCAAGACCTGTGAACTAGGTTTTTAAACTTTGCAAAGGCTCCTTCCAAGGATCTGCAATGAGCAGCTCAGGGAAGAGGGGCCTCCACACCACCTGAAGTTTCTCATACAGAACAAACCCTCTATGGGGTTATCTTTCCCTTTAGGGTCTATAAGACAAAGGACCAAGAACTCATTTTTTTCCCATTTTAATTCAATAGTTTAACAAGCTTTTTCAATACAAGAGCAGCACAGGAGCAGACAAGGCTACCCAACACTACAAACCTTGATAGCGAGAGGTCCAATAAAGAAAGAAATCAGTCACATGCCACAGCCATCCCATGACCCACAAGAACAAGCTCATCGGGCTGAAGGAACTACCAACACTGGTACAAAGACCAAGCTACCAAAGTCCACACAAAGAAGCTTCTGCTGCTCACACAGGGCCCTTGTTCCGTCCTCCAGGCCTGCAGAGCACCCAGCAGGCAGGAGGCCACAGCCAGGCCAGGTCCTGCTCTGCCCTTGGATGAGCCCACCCTGGTACCACAACACGGCAGCGAGGATTGCCAAGCCCTTCCCAGCAACCCCAGAGCCTCCCCAGGGAGAGCTGCTCCGTGCAGGGGAAGCTGAAGCCCCCCAGGAGACAGTGACGGCCCACAGAACGCATCACACCGCTCCCCCAGCCCGGCTGGGGGTGCCCCCACCCGCCCGTCCCTTATACACTCTCCTCGTCCCACCGCAGCCAATCCGAGGAGTGGGGCGCAGTGCTCCTCTCGCTAAGCCAATGGGAAACGGGGGCGCGAGGCACGCGGCCAATCAGGTGGGGCAGGTGCCC